>NC_056740.1:287788967-287878967 GCF_019279795.1 Protopterus annectens
CTCCTGGCCAGGTTCTCATGCCAGCAATCAAATGTTTCTTTTCTGCTATCTTCTCCTTGTCTTACTTCTACCAAATGAAAATACCACAATGGTGTATTTTAGTTATGTATCTAATGGTTTCATATTACTGTCTATAGAAAGGCTTAGGAAATGTAATGTTTTCTGTTTACATTCTCTTTTTGTAAATTGTGATTGTAGGCAACTGTTAAACGTTTTGTATATTCTTTGTAAATCTTTGTAAAATTTTTGTAATCTCTTTTGTACTATTATGGAGCTTTTCTCCCCGGGTCTCCGCTGAAAACAGGCTACTTGCCCAGCTGGACACTACCCAGTTAAATGTAAAATAAAATAAATTAATAAAATGAGATGAGCGATTTGGTAGTATTGATTTTCTAAGTATTTAGAATATATGGTCCACAATGTTGTTCTATGTTGCTAAATATTAGCAGCAAAAGGAAGATGGAAGTAGAACAGATTATTTTAGGTTTTTTTGTTCCTTGGGGATGTCATGGGATTAGATGTCAGATATCCTATGGATGAAAAGAAGTAAGGTATTACTGAAATGTGTAGGCAGTGAGAGAGGGTGGGGGTGTTGTAAGTACTGCTTGTTTTTCAGACTGTTGTGGATTGATATAAAGTTGGAAAAGTACTACTCTGTGTATGACAACTAATTGTTGGGAAGTGTGATGATTACCTTTTGTAGGTATTCATGAGATCAGAGTAAAAGTGGCTGAGAGATAGTTTGGTGTATGATAGGATTCCACTAATTTCTTATATGATTAGGTGTTGCAGATCAGAGGTTTTTTTCCTTAAATTATACTGCTCACTGTCTGAAAAATCTAAGATGGACAATTAAATGTATTCACAATTTCTGCTACTCATGTTAAAGGTGCAAATGATTTTACAAAAATGAAGACTATAGTGTGCTGCTTGAGTTTTTTTTAGTTTCATTGTTGACTCCGTTTTCTACTACAACTACACCCACAAAATGATGTCATGGCAGGTAATGGGCAGATATTTAGACACATCTTTAAAACATTTTGAGAAAGCAAAAACAACTTGTATTTTTACAATATAAGTGTCTTACTTAACATTGTGGTTTCACTACTATATAATCTCGTATGTTAACGTTCAATGTAAGATGCTCCACCTGTAAGATCTAGTTAACGACTTGTTTTTCCAGAAAGCAAGAAAGTCCTGCTGATGAATTTAGTATGGAAATACAGAAGCCTATACATCAATTTAGATAGCAAAGTTTTGTATCATGAGGTTTTGTTTCTGATGATATAACAGTGCTTTCCAGCTCTAAGAAAAATTTCAAGGGGTATCCTTATTAACAAAATAAAATGCAAAACACCATACTTTTTGCATTAAAACTAGATAATTTGGCATTGAAAAGAGTATATAGATTACACCCAATATCAAGAGTTTGCGGCTTACACTTCAGATAGTGACCAATACACTTTAAACGTATGGATGGATTTCTGAACTGGAGTGCTAGGAGAAGCATGCAGATATTGTGCAGTCGATCTTGTGCTTGAGCGAATACAAGTAAGTAAGTCTGGATGTGAACTAAGGGGAGGACTGCAAAATAACTGTCAGTGAAATAGCTATGATTTGCAGAGTGTCCTGCTAGCATAAAGAGACTTTTTCAAAGGAGGTATGCCTATCATTATGGTTAATAGGTTTGTATACAGTAAGCAAGTATTTGTATAATGACTTACTGATATGTAACTTTTTGAAATGTTGAATTACTTTAGAAGATGATTGCAGTGACATGGTAATCTGCATGTCCATTTAGCTTAGATGTAAGTGAAGCACAAGGCTGTTGGTAGGTATGAAGGATGAAATCTTTGTGTAAGAATACACTGTTAGTTTGTGCCCAACAAGTTTACATCTGTTTAAGTGGAAGGGTTGCGTGCAAAGTGTTGCAATGTGGTTAGGAGGATTTAAATATACTGAGGAGCAGGTAATTGTGGAACAGTGATAGGAAAGAGTGAAGTGGGTCATACCTTCTGCCACAGCAGGAGTCAGAAAGTCTGTGCATGCACGTTGCAACTGAACCCAAGCATCTTGGCAGTGGTTGGTGAAGCACAAAACAAAATCTGTTAACCTAAACTGTACTGTATGCACGTGAAAATAAACATGGCATAACAATACATCACAGAACACGGACTTCTGGGAGAAGAAAATGATGCAAATAAAGCAGCATTGTAGTTCTATGGGGGGGGGGGGGGGTCTCTGCATAAGCAGGCAGAATGTGACTTCTGCCAAAAGTGAAAATAATTAAAGTGCAGAAAAACGAACAGGAATAATAAAAAGGATTAATATGACAGGAGACATTTACAGTAGCATGGACTAAAAAGACCAAACTTGGAAGACAATATGGCAGACAAAGGGGAATAACAGTCTTGGCAGGAATGCCATGCAGTAGCCCAATAAGCCTGAAGACAGCATATACACAAATGAGTGGTTTATCAGGTCAACACTGATAAGGGGAAAGCATGTACCCCAAACATTCTGTTATCTCAGTGGAAAAGTGGCACTGGGTAGAAACACTACTTCACTATCTCTTATTCTATGCACACAGAAGTTTAGGAATGCAGAAGAGAGGTGTGTATAAATAAGAAAAAAGGGGAAGAAGATTTAAATACAATAAGGGAATTTACAAATACTGCTTTAATATTCATACACTAGGTCTTGTATTCATTATTTATAGAACACTGTAAACTGCCATATATGGCAGCATTAGAAAATGTTGCCTATTTATTTGCATCTGCAAACCTGGGGAAAACCTGATCCACATGGACATTTTTTCCCAACTCGGCCCAGGGGAAATATATAGTTAACTAACTTGCTCAGATCACATTATAAATCAGAAACAATATACACTGCACTTAGGTGAAGTACTGCTACAACATAGTATATATAACACAGGCACTGCCACAATATATGGCAATCATAATTCCACATTACTAACAACAGTAAGAAGGCACCATCAACAACCAAAACACTAAGAAAAATCAACAGCTGCCATACTACTACATAAAACAGTAGGAATACATGGCAACTAACAATACTGCAGAACTAACTAGACAAAGTGTATGAAGGGCACAAAGATTTTGTTGTGATACAAACTTTTGCATAGAAGGCGTTCTCAGAACAGATTATGAGCAGTATCCCACCTCTGCTCTGCTGTCTAGCCTGTAAGCAACAACACAGGAATGCAGGAGAGTACAATCTTAATATAAATGTAAAAAATATAACAAGAATATACTAATATACTTGTGTTTATGTACGACATACGATAATGGGGTGTTGTAAAAAGACTCAAGTCGCAAGTTTTTAAAACTCACTGCCTTGAAGCCAGGGACTCAAGTGTCTTGTAGTATGTACAGGCTGATGCTCACACCTGAACTCAAATATGGGTTTGGGCAAGCAGCTACCACAGCTTACCCAAACACATTATTCAAGTCTCAGCAAGGTAAATGCAGCAGCTGTGGTGAGGGGTAGGAGTATGGATTAGAACCCTGGTGGGGAGAGAGTTTTAAGGTTCATACTAGGCTATCTGCCCTAGGGCATTTATAAGCCTAGCCAGAATGTGTTTGGCTTTCGCCACCCATTTTAAATTTATTTTGCTATGCCCTTTTTCGAGGTTAGTATACTGTGCCTCTGTCTAACAGTGACACAGAAGTGATACCAGGGGTAAACCTACGATCTTCCATCCACTCATCAAGATTCCTCTTGAAGAGAGTCAATGAGGGACTCTGCCTAAGCTGGACTGGGATTTTATTCCGGAGTGATGGGAGCCTCTGGGTTATGAATCTGTCCCTCCAGCATGTCCTATTTATTTCAGTGCTGAAGTTCAAGTCTCGAGCCAGAGCTCGATGGGATTTGGATTTTCTGAGGTGCAGCATGTCCATTAATTCCGGGTTGGACATGGCTTTATACGTCAGGCACAGATCGCCTCTGAACAGGCGGTATGCCACTGAGTAGAGCTGGAGTTTCTTTAACCGGGCAGCATATGGCATCTGTTTGAGCCCTTTGATCCTCTGGTTAGGGATTGGGATGGGGATTTTATGTTTAGCAAGTGAGGAGGCAATTTTAGGTTTAGGGAGCCATATGGTTAGGGAATTGGAAGTGGGTTTTAGGATTAGAGTTTGGGTTCTAGTAGGGCTTTGGCAGCTAAGCAGATACAGAAGATTGAGTTAGTGGAATTTGAGCACTCACCTATTTGAGCAAGTTTATTGTGAGCAAAGGTTCATAGATATATACAAGGCTAATGACAACCAGGGTCTTTATAAGCCTAGCCATACAACATAATCCAAATGCATCCCCTGGTAACATGTGCATCTTAATGGGGGGGGGGGGGTATGTTAGGACGATGCTAAACGTTATGTGGGAAGTATGTTAATTATGGAATGTTTACTGTTGACCTAGGTCTATAAGAGATATGGGGGCCAGCTAAAGGATGAATTTATGATTTCCCATCCACTGGTCAAGGTTATGTTCGAATAGGGTCAGAGATGGACTCTGCTTCACATGGATGAGGAGCTTATTCATGTGGATCCTTTGAGTAGTGTTTCTGTCTCCCCAGCATGTTATGTATATGTTGCAAGCAAAGTTCAAATTCCTGGAACTAGTGTCCCTGGTGCGTTTCATTTTTGAATGTGCAAAGGCTCCATCAGGTCTGGATCCAAGGATGCTTTATATGCTAAGCACAGATCGCCTCTCAACAACCTGTAGGAGACTGAGTACACAGCCAGCCCTCTAAGGAGATCTGTATAAGACACTGTGTTAATACCTTGGACTCTCTTGGTGATGCACCTCTGTGGGTGTTCTAACTAATGCATATGCCTAGTCAGGTACATTCCAAAGTGGGTATTGTACTCAATGATGAGTCTGATGAGGATGATTAGAATGGTATTATAACTTCCCTGGACCTGGATATCACACCCTTACTTATACGTTGTGCGACATAGAATGATCTTTTTAATACCTTGGCAATACATTCTTCAAAGGCCAGATTACTGTCTACAAATCTTCCCAGATTTTGAACTACTGGGTCATTTCTTAGGAGTATCTTATACATGGAGGAATTTGCCTGTGTAGATGTTTTCTCAAAAGGCACTATAATGCTCTTGCTTTACAATGAGTTGTAATTTGTGGCTTTGGCACCTGTCATTTGTCTGTGTTAGACCCTCTTGTAGGATGACTCCCAGTGACTGGCGTGTCTTTGGAATAGGCTGCCAATTCATGTGAAGCACAGCACCTCTAGGACACTGTTCAAAAGGAACCTGGATGAGTGGAAGGGACACCATAAATTCTTACTGGGGATAGTGCCCACAACACTCCTGGACATGGACAGTCATTACTAAATACAATCCTGGGTGTTGACTAGATTATCTATGGTATTACATTGGGATGAAATGGCTAGGCTTGAAATGACCCCCCAGATCAATAGCTTAGTAACCTTCTATGATCCTATATTGGTGTCATGGGGGGATTTTATGACAGATCCCAATTTGCAAATGTCTGTGAACTTGGTGAGCCAGAGGCCCTAAACATTAGCCTTAACCTCCAAGAATTAAATGCCAAACAGGAGTGGGCCCAGCACAGAGCCCTGCAGTACTCCACTTGTGACCTGCCACTTGGTGGAGGTGGTCTCAACAATCCTGGCTTCTGTGAGCCAGCTGGCAATCTAGTAAGTTTTACAGGGATTTACACCTAGTTCAGTAAGTCTGTCCACAATACCTGAGTGGGGTATTGTGCTGAATGCCATAACCAGATCTAGGTAGGCAGTGTATACTATTGTCCCTTCATCCATTGCCTTAGTTTTATTCTCAAAGAAATCTACAGGGTTAAGTAGGCATGACCATCCTTTGACAAAATGGATCCAGTGTCTATAGGTTGCCAATGTCTTTGTTGATCATTTTCATGATAATTCATTCCATGGCATTGTATATTAGACTAGTCAGACTAATGGGTCTGTAGTTTCCGGGGTCAGTTGATGGTCAACCCTTGCAAAGGAGGATTACCTTTGCCATCTTCCATTCACTTGATACGTAGCCTATTTTGAGCGTGAAGTTGAAAAGTGACACAAGTGGTCCTGAAAGGTCATGCTAAAGGCTATTAAGATAGCAACCTGGGATACTGTCAGGCCTCACTGAGGCAGTGTTTTCAGCGTTAATGAACACCGCTATAACCTGCTCCCTGTTGATAGTTGGGAGGGGGCGTATGTTGGTAGCCATTTTACAAGGTGTGGCAGGAGTAAAATTTGAGCTGAATTTGTCAGCCAGCAGATTTGCTACGTCACTGTGCAAGGTTGCACCATTTACTACCAGTTCAGCATGCTATTGCATGTTATCTTTGAGGTTTCAGATGTGGCTGTGGAAAGCCTTGTGGTTACCTTTAAACTGAGAAGCTATCTTGACCTTATAATTGGCCTTGTTGAATTTAATTACTCATCTTAATTTCCTGCTTAGTTTTATTAGTGAGCTGTGTTCATTATGAGAGTTGCTCTTTCTGACTTTGGCCATGACTTTGTTACTTTTGTTTTACACCCTGTTGTGATTAGAATTCCACCAGTGTGGTTTGTTTTGGGGATTTGTTTTGGGATTATTTACGGTAGGTATAGCAGCCACTATACAGTCATTTACATGTCTGTATATTTATTTATTTTACACTCATTTCCGGGGAAAACCCAACTGGACACGCTGTCCTTTTTCAGTGAAGGAAAAGCTCCACTTTAATATATAGAGACAGTAAACAGATAGGTACTACTGCTACTCCAACAATCTATACATGTCATGAAATAATGAATTGATTGTGTATAAAGATATAGGACAGAAATTTCAACATTTTTACAGCATCTCTATATTTACAATAGATTGTATTTACAGTAATATAGCCAGATTATAAGGTTGAAAAACAGTGTACAAAGCATAGAGCTCATAAAATGTACAGTAGTTATACATTACAATTCCTAGGAAAGCCAGCTATTTAAAGTTGATTTTTCCTATCCTGGGTTAGTAGAGCATAACCATGTATTAGTTAAATGTGTTTCAAGGACATATTTGAATTTTGTAGTGCTGGTGGTAGTTTTTATGTTTACGGGAAGAGAATTCCAGAGTTTCACTGTGTAGCTGGAGTAGAGGGATTATCCAGCTGTGTTAGTTTTAGATATCTTTAATAAAGATTTGTTAGTGGAACACAAGACACGATTAGTAGAGTAGGGCTTGAGGAGATTAAGAAGGGTTGAAATTTTGTCTGGCTGATACAGTAGTTGATGGCCCATGGTCAGTTGGTTATAGGCTAGGAGACTAGGCAGTTCTAACCAAGTGAGTTGTTTTAGCTCTAGGCAATGATGTGATCTATAAGTAGAATCTGTGGCAAACTTTGCAATTTTATTGTAGCAGCTGTCAAGTTTGCTTAACTCTGATTTCTTTAGGTTTGTAAGTATGGGAGATGCATAGAGGAGGGTAGAGATAAGGAGAGTTCTGGCAATGATTGCTTTTGTGTTGTTTGTTAGAAATTAGTGTTTCTGTGAATAATTCTGCACAGGCTGTTGAGAACTCTGGGTTAGACAGAGCACTCAATTTTGACAACCTGTCACTTACTAAGATACAGTTTGAAACTATTCTAAAGCAAACTGCAAAAGGTTTTGCTGGGTTTTCCAAGCTGGTATTTGTTTTGAATGAGATAGTTTTGTGATTCAACCTCTCAACAGTTTAGAAATTACATGGGGGATGCAGTGCTCTCCCATATTGCTAAGAACAGTCCAGTATATCTGAACTTGTGGTTGAAGTGCATACTAACTAATCAAGGACATTTGTGTTAATAAAATCCAGGAAACATTGCGCCTGAAATTCCATGGTAGTGTACGTTTCGCAGTCTATAGAGGGGGTCTCCCATGAATAAAGTGTTACCAGTCTATAGAGGGATAGTTAAAGTCTCCCTTGAATAGAATGTTTGGTTGGATGGAGAGTGCCTCCAGTAGGTTTATGTAAGAGGTGTGGGATTTTTGTGACGTAGATGGTCACCTATAGCTTGCAAAGATATGTAAGGGGCACTATATCTAAGGTGATTTGCATGTGGATGAACTCCTAGGTATTATCCTGTTTAACCAACCATTAGGTATACTTGTTGCTAATGTAGATTGGGACACCTCCAGCTTTAGTCCCTGTCTGTGTGGTTGATGGTCTAAATGTTTGGAAAGCACTGTAGCCTTGCACTGCTGGACTACTTTCTGTGGCTTTAAACTAAGTCTTGTTAACAACACAGGTGTCTACATTCTCCACAGTGAGGAAAGTTTGTAGGGTGTGGAGCTTTCCTGTTAAGGCTCCTAGCTTTGAGCAGTAACACCTTTAGATTACTGTGGGTTTTACTTGGTACATCAGCAGGTTTATCACTGGCATTTTCTAAAAAAGGCTATATAAGGGGGTGGATAAAATTTTAGCCAACATCAGGAAGCCCAGGGGGACAGATGCAGACCATTTTTGAAAAAGCAATGTGGTCTGTTGATCAAGTCCTCCAGGTGGACAGATACTGAATCCCCTTGGACTGACACTAGAAAGAAAGCCAATTGTTAAAGTCAATAGTTTTTTGTTCATACTGTGGCATCATCCCTGACGAAGGTAGAATTCTGCTCAATGCATAGTACATACCAGTCTGAGATACATATTCAGTAAGGTCTACAATGTCTCTCTTCATATAGTCCAGAGAGGTACATCCCAGGTCATTTATGCACACATGGACTATGACAGAATTATACCAATACCTGTGGTGCAATGACTTGAGTGCATGTGCAATGTGGCAGATCCTGGCTCCAGATAAGCAGCTGACCATAATCTTCTTTTTGTCCAGTCTGGTAAATGGGGCATCTATGTGTCATACAATGGAGTCCCCTATGACAAAAGAATCCTGGGTAAATTGTTTGCTTGCTTTATGGGCTTTGTTTTTGGAGGTCCATTGGGTGTAGGCGTATGTGCAGTGTTTGGTGCTGCTTTAGGTGTATGCTTTACTGATTGCTGAGGATAGGGATTGTTGCTTGAAGGCTCAGGAGGTCTTTTGAGGTTTGGGGATAATGCTTTTTAGTACCTCAGCATAAGATTGTTTGTGTGTGTAGACACCATCTCTGGTGGATGTACTGTATGAGTTCCTGACAACCTTTCTTGTATACAAGATTTTTGTCTCCAAGAAAGCTATGTATGTACATCTCTCACATACCGTGTTAGTTTATTTACTGATTAAAAGGTCATCAGTGAACACGCAACAATTACTACACTGTCTCTGGATACCTATACAGAGACATTTGGAAATTGCATATCCATTTTGTCTAAACCTGTATTAGGGTGGGCTACTAGGTTTTGAGGACTGGGTTTTACAGAGCTCTTCTTGAAAGGTCTCTAGGATTAAGGACTGCAGATGACTAGTGCTAGGGTATGGTATTGGATACTGTTAAGATAAGTTATTAGTACTATATGACAACTCAAACTAGCTGCTCTGAGCTTGACTTTGCGCAATGCATCACTAAACTGCAGGTAACACTCCCAGTGGTAGCTTAATCCTCTTTGTTTCCTAACTCAGACAGACCAGGCCACCACCTACTGGCACTAGATGGAACAGCCTATTCCTCAATGTAAAAAACATGAAAAAGATTGCTTGAGTGTATGCTAACAGAAAACAACTTTAACAAACCATCTAGACAAGGACATTTCAAGTCAATGAGACCAAAAGCAAGCCAGTTTGAGCAAATGCAGTAATTTTAGCCTTAAATACAGAAAATGCACAAATAAAACAAGAAATCAGTAGTCAATTACTAAAATAGCTTCTGGAAGTACGATTTTTAAATACAGGTACTTAGCTTGTGCTTGGATGGCAACTGATGCAAGGAAATCATGTCAGAGGTTCAAACGAGGACACAAAGAGTTGCTGAACTCTGTGGGAATCAGCCAAGACCCACTCAAACATGCCAAATTTATGCAGGCACTTAAAATGAAGGAAACTGTGTAGAATCCCTTTAGCAGGGCCAAAACTATTGGAAAACAGCAAATAAGTGCCAATAAAAATACAAAACAGCAACTAACACTGCCAGAAAAAGCTTCTCAGAAGTGCAGTTCTCACCAATCAGCAAAATAAAATGTAGTTAAATGAAGTGAAAAACAGTAAAATGAAACTTATCTGCTAGGGATAGCCCAGGATTTATTCATAGCCTTCTCAGAGTGTGGCAAGGATGCTAAGCTGATGGGAGCTTTCTGAAAATGATGACTTGTAATACAAGAGGTCACTCAAACCCTTGCAGAATACCCTTCAATAACACATGCATAATATTTAGTGATAAACAGAAAAACTCACAGTCCTGATTTCCTGGGTTGTAACTGCTGCCCCCCTCAACTTGTCACACAGCTCTTAAAATGACAGACATTACACCTGTACCCTTAACTTGGAAATGGACATACGAGTAAAATCCTGTGCAACACGACAGTGTACATAGCTACAAAGAGTGACTATCAGCTAAAGTGGTAGTGAGTTCGTTCACACAAACGTATACAGTATAGATGGAGTCACCCACCACTGCTAACCAATGCAAAGGGAAATGGTAGCAAACAGACTGTGGTCTGAATCCTACCACTGCCAACCAATGTGAAATGCAGACAGAAGACAGCAATGATTCTGCCATTTGCACCACTAAATGTAATCTTTTTTTTAAATCTAAAAATCTTAAATCCAATGGCCATCAGGTGATATGGCCTCTTAAATCACACCACTGATACCAAATAGATTAAAGTATCAAAACAGCACACAAATCACTAAACAATTTTTAAGTGCAGGCTGGTATTAAGAGCATGCAGGAAATATGCACTGTTGCAGTGGGTATTGGCCTACACCATCCATACATATCATGAAGATGCTCCACACTGAACATCTTATTGCGCAGTCTATTTGGCATACAATTCACCACCCTCTCTGAGGTTCAGTGCCTTCCACTGTTCATTTGCCCACACTATCAGTACTTTAAATGAAAACTCTTACATACATTCACAGTGACAGTCAGAGACATACACACACACTTTAATTTTCAAAGAAGGCAGGTAATATTCTCCAACATTACAGCCTTTTGGTTCATGGCAGTAAGCGTAATCACAGCAGATTATAAGGCAGGTGACCTCTCAGTTACTGTTTCACTCATGCAAGATAAATAATTGTAAACAAGTGAATAAAACTACTTAGAAAAGAATGAGTTAAGCAGTGCAGTTAACATTTAAATATGCATAAAATATGGAATATCCAATGCCATGGATCACCTTATCCACACCCCCACCATGGGCAGCAATATCCTAGACCTGGTTATTACCAACATGGGCAACCGGTGCTCCACACCAGAGGTCAATTCCTCGTTGGTCAGATCTGACCACAAGCTAATCACACAACAAGATTCAAGGTTTACTTGCATAAAACAATAAAAACACTTTAAGCACAATGATAAAAGACGCTTTTCGTTTGCCATTGTGCTTAAAGTGTTTTTATTGTTTTATACAAGTAAACCTTGAATCAACTTCGACTTCGCAAGCTGTTTTTGTTGTGTTTTTTCATCAGTTTTTGTTTTTGTCTGCATTTAAGATTTTACAAGCTAATCACCCTACACATCCACATCCCTCCCCTACCCCCCATTAGGGAAACCACAGTAAAAAATTTCTCCAAAGCCAACTTCACGCTTCTTAAGACAGAAGTGGTAAACTTCATGCCACCCACGCTGACGGACAGTAGAGGTATGACTGCTGAATCCTACACAAATGCACTTTATAAGCACTTACACGAGTGCATGGATCGTGCAATCCCTAACAGAACCCAGATGCGATCCTCCAAAAAAAGGAAGCCAATCTGGTGGTTCCCTGCCATAAACAAACTCTACAACAGAAGAAAGAAACTGTTGCAAAAAAGAGTAAAATCCCATGATTGGAGAAACTCCCTGGTCAGCCTCAGTAAGAAGCTGAGATCCCTCATAAAATCCTCCAAAGCTAGTTATGAAAACAAAATCGCCACTGACTCTAAAGACAACCACAAAGCATTCTATAGCTATGTCAAGAATCTCAATGGCAACACTCAGATCTGCTCTGAGTTACAGCACAATGGCACTAAATATATAGAACCAACTGATATTGCCAACATCCTGCCAGATAGGTTCAGTGCTAACTTTACCCCCTGTCATCCCCTAAAGGGCCCATCTCTATACCAGAAGAATGCAAAGTTCCTGTAATCACGGCTGCACAGGTAAAAAACACACTATCCAAAGCCAAGAACACAGCATCCATGGGACCTGACGACATCCCAGGCTGTGTTCTACATGAACTACAGAACGAACTGGCACCCCACCTAAGTAGCATGTTCAATCATTGCCTCACCTCAGGCTATGTGCCCACTGAATGGTGACAGTTATCCCACTCCACAAAGGGGGGGGCCACCACAGACCCCGGAAACTACCGCCCCATTAGCCTAACGAGCCTGGTCTGCAAGGCTATGGAACATATCATCATGGAACTTATAAACAATTACATTGGTAATCTCCAAACTCAGGACCCCACCCAGTTCGGGTTTGTAAAAGGCAGATCATGTCTCCTAAACCTGATAGACTTCTTTGAAGCAGTCACCAAAGCCGTAGATGAGGGTAAGGTGGTTCACACAGCCTATCTAGATCTCGCCAAGGCTTTCAACACCATCCCCCACTCTGGAATTATAGATAAACTCACTAAACTAGGTATAAATCCCTATGTCACAAGATGGGTTGCCAACTGGCTCACTGATAGAACCCACACTGTGAAAGTAGCAGACTCCAAATCCAACTTCAGACCAGTGACAAGTGGAGTACCACAGGGTTCAGTCCTGGGTCCTCTCCTGTTTGGTATCTACTTCTCTGAAGTACAGGCCAACACAGAAGGTCTTTGGCTAACTAAGTTCACAAATGACTGCAAACTAGGAGCCATAATCAAAACTCCAAAAGATGTGGACATCCTACAAAAGGGCCTCGCTGAGATAGATGTCTGGTGTCAAAGACATGGCCTCAAGCTCAATGCCAAAAAGTGCATTGTCATCCCTTTTGGTAAAAACTCAGTACCCATGAACTACCACATAGGTGGTAGTCTACTTAACACTGAAAGTGTGATAAGTGACCTTGGGACACAGGTGGACAGTAGTCTCTCCTTTGATAATCACATTGCCACAGTAGTCAGGAAATCCTTCTATGCCACCTCATCACAAAAGGTTTCTCATCCAAGAAAAAAGAGGTCATTGTTCCCCTCTACTCGTCACTCATTAGACCCATTATAGAGTACAATGCCCCTTTTAGTACGTACCTCACAAGACATCTACAACAACTGGAAAGGCCACAGAAATACCACACAAAGAGGATTACCGGCCTCAAACAGATGTCCTATGCAGACTGTCTCAAAAAAACTGCAGCTTTACTCCGTTGCATATCGCCTACTCAGAGGCGATCTCTGCCTAACACACAAAGCTATGTCAAACCCAGAGCTTCTAGACATGCTCCACTTAAAGAAATCCCAATCCCTACGAGCTACATGGTCTAGGGACCTAAACCTTGTCACCACAATAAACAGAACATGCTGGAGGGATAGATTCCTGTCCCAGAGACTTCCCATACTCTGGAACAAACTACCTATCTATATCAAACAAAGCTCCTCATTAGCGCTCTTCAAGAAAAATCTTGATGATTGGATGGGAGATAGGAAATTCACCCCGGGGATCACTTCTGTGGCTCTGCTCAACAGTGGCACAGGAACATAATTTTCTTGGGTGGCGAAAGCCAGGTTACCTTTGGCTAGGCTTATATAGTCCCTAGGGCCAATAGCCTAGTACCTACCTATGAACCTATGAATTACATGTGGGAACAGAAAATAATTATTCTGAAGAAATAGAATACACTACAGAATTATAGGGGATTACAAGGTTATCGACCAGGTCATTTTAAGTCTAGCCGTTTCATTCCAATGTAATACCATAGAAATGCTAGTCAATACCTAAGATTGCATTTAATGATGACTGCCCATGTCCAGGAGGGTCGAGGGCTCTATCTGTGGTAAGAATTTACAGTGCCCCATCCACTCATCCAGGTTCCTCTTGAACAGTGTTATAGAGGTGCTCTGTTTCACATGAATAGGTAGCCTATTCCAAAGATGCGCCTGTCACTGGGAGATAAATCTGTCCCTCCAGGATGTAATATTTAAGTTGCAGGCCATATTTAGGTCCCTGGAACAGGTAGTCCTAGTCTCATTTGATTTACAGACATGCAGCAAGTTCATTAGGTTTGGTTTTGATTCCTCTGTAGGCTCAGACTAAGTCTCCCCTAAAAAGTCTGTATATGACAGAGTACATTGACAAGGACTTTAGTCGGTCTGTGTAAGGCAAGTGCTGGAGCCCCTTGATCTTCTTTGTTGGAAACCTCTGAGGTCTTGCCAATTGCTGACCACATAAGCTGCCCACACAAGTTTCCAAATGTTGACCAACTATGTCAACTCTTAGGGCATATTATCAATGTGGTATTTCCCCAGGGTAGATGACTTCCATAAGATACAATAATGCATTTTTTTGGCATTTAGTTTCAGTCCATGATTTTGACACTATTCATTTGGGATAAACCTTCCTCCAGAATGGTTAAGTCATTTATAGGATTCAATGACAAAGTAGATGGCAAACACAAGTCCCAACACAGAACTCTGGGGGTCTCCACTGGTGACTGGTTTCTTTGTGGAGGTGACCTCTCCTATTTTGATTTCTTGCATCGTATCTGTGATCCAGTTGGCAATCCAGTGGGTAACATACGGTTTTATTCCCACGTTATTAGCTTTTCTACTATAGCTGAGTGAGGGAACTGAAGTAAAACGTTTTGGCCAGGTCGAGGTATGTGGTGGTGACCTTTTCAAAAAAAAAAAAAGGTTCATCGAATTGAGTAAACATGACCTGCCCTTGACGAATCCAAATTGAGACAGGCTGTGTTTGGGGGCTCCCTATGTCATTATTGATTAATTCCATTGTAAGTCACGAGGCTAATCAGACGTACTGGACTTTAACTGCTTGAGTTTGTGGAAGGTCCTCCCTTATACAGGGGAATGACTGTGGCTGTTCTCCATTCACATGGTACAAAACCTGTATAGAGGCTGAGATTGAACAGTGTTGTTGGGGGGTTGCTAAATTGTGCTTCATGCTATTTAGGATGCAGACAGGGATATTATCAGGACCCAACAATGCAGTATTTTTAGCTTTTGATAGTGGACTTTAGGAAGTCTCAGAAGATACATCAACCTCTGGAAATTAAGAGGGTGGCAGTGGAAAGAGTGCACATCTCAGATTACCTATCCTGGTCAACTCATATTAGCCACTCAGTGAAGAAGGCACAACAACATCTGCACTTCCTATGGAAACTGAGGAAGGCAAACCTGTCTCAGCCAACCCTCAAAGCCTTCTACAGGGGGACTGTCGAGAGCATCCTCTCAAATAACATCATAGTTTGGTATGGTAACTGCAAAGCATCTGAAAGCAAGGTTCTTCTGAGGGTATTAGAAAAAGTCATTGGTTCCTCGCTTCCATCCATGGATGAGCTGCATGAGGCTGTGTGTGTGTGGGAAGGGCTAGGGAGATAATAAATGATCCCACTCACCCTGTCCATGGCATGTACTTCAGCCTTTCCTCAGGTAGGCAGTATCACAGCTTACACTGCAAAACATCTAGACTGAATAGGAGCTTCTTCCCTCTCTATCCATAAGGCTGCTGAACTTGAATGCCAGGCATGACAGCAAATAATTAGATCAATATGGCACTTGCTATGAAGTATCAGCTATAGTAATCATTTTAACAAATTGCTTCAGTAACTGGTACAGTTAGCCTGATCTCTTATGTGATTACTTCCTGAATGTGCAATAGTCAGGAATGAGTCACCACTCCATACATGTGCAATATGAACATCAAAATATATCACATTACAACTGATGAAGTGCAATATTCTAAGCAATTACACTGTGAAGTCATAGTCTTGCAATACATACTAGTATAATACTGTCTAATGTCTTCCTGTCCAATTGTGGTAATTTATTGTGTTGTTATTGTTTTAATTATTACTGTATGTGCATTAGTCTTACTGTCATTCAAACTATGTGTTCATTGTTATGTCTTGCACTTGGACCAAAGCAACGTAATTTCAATCAGCTTGCACTGCTGTGTATATCTAACAATAAAGTTTACTTTAACTTGACTTTAGGACTTGGTTTTGTATGATAGCTGGAGGTAAGCCAGTTTCAGGTATACATATATAAAGACAGAGAGAGAAAGAGAGGAACAGATGGAGGGCAGAGAGTGGTGAAGTTAGAGCCGACTTTATCAGCCAGTAGGTTTATTACATCTTCAGCCTCTTTAATGATCATGTGATTATGCATGCGACATAAAGAATTCTTTTACAAGGATTTCTGCACTTGAGTTCTGTAAACTGACCTAAAAAAGTGTTTGTGAAAAAGTTTATAGTTTGTGTTTTATAAAGTACTGTTGTGACTGAACGATCCTGTTTTTTTTTTATCGTGTTTTTTTTTTCTATGTGACCTTACCACAAGGACAAACAGCTATTAAGCAGTTCCCACTATAAACCAGAGATAATGAGGTGTAATGTTACCAGCAAACATGACAAAAGAGAATCAATAAAGGAAATGCAAACATTTACAACACGTGCAATACATATGCAATAAAAAAGTTAAGGTCAAGAGAAATACAGTTCAGTAAATCATGGAAATAAGGCCTCTCTTGATCTCCAATAAAAAAAAGGCCTGCCTGTTTCTGCAGCCTCATAAAAAAACAAATAAGTCTGAATCCATGCAAGGTCTAAATTAATGTAAATGTTCTCATCCTTCATATACTACTTCATACTGCCCTTTGATACTGCCAACACAAAAACTAAAGGACATGCAAGATGTTGTTGTTTTTCTACACCTAGATATTTACTAGGTTTACATTTTAAGTGAACCAGTTTGTTGTCTAGGCAGTTTCAATGGACTCAATAATACTATGTTTTTTCAGAGAGAGAACAGAAAGGATAAGGAATTTAGAACTTTCTCAAACTCATACATGGAATATGATAACATTAACAGAACAGTGCTGATCCAGAGAGAATTGAACTGCAAGAGGATACGGTTATTGTCAGTGGGCCTTGATGCACAGTAGGCATTTGATGGAGGTAGCTGGATTTTGTTACTAGGACAAAGGTGACACATGCATTTCCTGATAGAATAATGGGGTCAATTGAAAGAATGTGTGAGGTTTTGGAGGGAGGCAGTTTCCTCTTTGATAGGTTGTGCTTGAGTGGAGGAACCAGGCAGAGATGTTTTCTTTCTCCTTTGTTATTGGTCTTATACATTTGAACCATTGGCAAAGAAAATAGGGGATTGACAGGTTCAGGGTACGCCCGACATGGAACTCAATACAGATTCGCTTTATTTGCAGATAACATTATTTTGTGTTTGATGGATCCAGAAAATGCTATTTCAGTGTTGTGGAACATTTTGACAATTTCATTTTTTTTCGAGATGAAGATGGAACAAAGGCTATAGCTGTAGACTATGTTCTCATGCATGGACTAGTTCGGCAGTGCCAATATTTTTAGAAAAATTATAAGCTGAAGTATTTGGGTGTTGGCTTGAAGAGGATTCCGTTATGGCAGCAAGGGATGTGTTTGGATAGACTAGACAAGAGTTGATATGTAGCTTGAGAAGCTGAAAACTCTTGATCGTGGATATCAATAGTGAGGTATGAGCAATGAAGATGTTACTTGCCCTTTTAAAGCTATATACAGATTAGAGAGACGAGGAGTTGTTGACAATAACAAATAAAAAATTGAAAGAACTTGCGAGCAGAGATGTTTTCTTTCTCCTTTGTTATTTGTCTTATACATTTGAACCATTGGCAAAGAAAATAGGGGATTGACAGATTCAGGGTACGCCCGACATGGAACTCAATACAGATTCGCTTTATTTGCAGATAACATTATTTTGTGTTTGATGGATCCAGAAAATGCTATTTCAGTGTTGTGGAACATTTTGACAATTTCATTTTTTTTCGAGATGAAGATGGAACAAAGGCTATAGCTGTAGACTATGTTCTCATGCATGGACTAGTTCGGCAGTGCCAATATTTTTAGAAAAATTATAAGCTGAAGTATTTGGGTGCTGGCTTGAAGAGGATTCTGTTATGGTAGCTAGGGATGTGTTTGGATAGACTAGACAAGAGTTGATATGTAGCTTGAGAAGCTGAAAACTCTTGATCGTGGATATCAATAGTGAGGTATGAGCAATGAAGATGTTACTTGCCCTTTTAAAGCTATATACAGATTAGAGAGACGAGGAGTTGTTGACAATAACAAATAAAGAATTGAAAGAACTTGAGCAAAAGAGGGCATAAGTTAGGTGGGATAAGTTGTTTCCCTCCACAGAGCAAGGTGATTTGGAATTAATGGATTCAAAGGCATACTTTAAAGCGATAACAGTTATGGCTCATATACATAACACGAGCAAAAGACTTCAAATCAGTGTGGAATGAAATGGTGGTGAAATGGGGGAGGCTTCTCAAAATAAGGAGATAACTGGATTTTGAATGCACGCCCTTAAGAAGAAAAGTAACGACCATACAAAATATTATATTTGCTTAGTTCTCAAAATGCTTTCTGCTACTATGTAAACACAGGAATGAAAAAAGGATATTTACTAACAGGTAGTATCACAGAAAATAGGCAAGAGGGAGCTGGAAATCAATGGCTACATTTAGAAAGGAACTAAATTACTGAGAGCAAATAAAAGGGGTAGGAAAAGCCAGAGTGGGATGAAGTCAAATAGAAGTTTGGATGCAAGTTGGAGGCTGCCCTCCCTAGCAGGGATTGATAAGAGTATAGGCAAACAGAAATAGATAGGAGACTGTTAAATGAAAGACCAACTCTGCCTAAGTGTATAGTTGAGTGGAGAACAGATATTATTGTTAAAAATGGGATAATTAGTAAGGCATACACAATAATGCATAATAATTATAAGAATCAATCAGAAAAGATTAAAAAGACTGAAATGAGAAAGGAAAGTCAATGTATCAAAGAATAATTGGAACTGAAATTATAAAGGAAAGTCAATGTATCAAAGAATAATTGGAACCAGATATTATTGTCTCCAAAATACACACACTAGAAAGTTTGGGATTTTTGCATGGAAGTGTTTGCATATGTGTTTTCATACCCCAAGACTTTACAGATTTTTTCCACAGGTTGATAGCAACTGCTGGAGATGTGACAAGAAAGAGAGGGGTCCCTAGGAACATATATTTTGGGAATGTAGCAAGTTGGTAGAATTCAAAAATTCTCTACAGGGTACTTTATCAGAAATTATGGATGAGCAAATTATTTTAACTAAGGAAATAATTATTTTGAGTTGAGATATAGCAAAATGAATTGCCTAGACACAGTAAGACCAGACTATGTTTAATGACAATGTCAAAAAAGCAATTACAAGAAAACTGAAATCAAAAACTAAACCAATCATAACAGAATTATTGAATGCTGTGAATGAGAGAAAAGAATTAGATGTGGGATCTTTAGAATAGAAAAAGAACAAACTACATAGAAATAAATGGAACCTGTGGAAACAACACATGCAGAATGATGTTTAGGAGCAAGAGTGAAATTTCAGGGAAGGTATTACTTGAGCAATCTATGTAATATTAAACTGAAAAATATTTAAGACAGCAACTATATATGTGTGTGTGTATATGTGTGTGTGTACAAAGCATGAAAAGAAAAAAAGTCATTGCAATAGTTTGTTTTCTCTTTTATGTGTTCCTAGATCAATCTCTAATATGTGAAGTTAATAATAATAATAATAATAATACAAAAAAATCATGTATTCCAAAAATAGAACTGGAATTCAAATCAATGCATCTTAACCAAATGTCAAAGACAAAATGTATTCATTTTAATTTTCAGTTTAACTGGTGCGTTGGCTTGTAAAACTGACTCTCTTCAGCCATGTCCCAGGCTGTGTAAGAGCAAATTATGCGGAATGTTTGAAAAAGGTCAATAACTGGGTGCCTGTAATACATTTACAAAATGTTAATTAATATTAAACTTTTATATCACTGTTTTCTCTAACATCATGTACTAAAAAGACACCATAGCTCATTCCTGGGGAAAACTTTTAATAAATGTGTTAGCACCTTACCTAATTGATTTATCTTGCCCCAGATTACAGAAGAGAAATAAGAGCTCAAAGCTGCTCTTGTGCCTTGTTCTGTAGCTGTGTCAGACACCAGTATGGTGTTGTTTACATCAACGTGTAACACTAATTTTCTTTTTTTAAAACCTGATACGGGAACATCCTGTTTCTGCCACTCAGCGTCAGTCTCTTGGTAATATTCAACATCTTTCTGTGGTAGAGTAGATCCAGCAGTAGGTAGGCTAGCTACACAATCTGTGGGATGTTCATTCTGCCCATTCATAAAATGGTCCATTATCCTGTTCAAAAAAACAATTACCCAACGACAGAAAAACTATACTGCAACTCCAAGTAAATATAAAGGACCTGATCTGTTGTTGACTTAATTACAAGATCATCAGTATATGAGTTCTTACTGAACTTTGAGGACAAACCTTTACTACCAACGTTAATGCTTAGACCCTACATGCTATGCCCATGTCCATTTAATATTGTACAGTACATGGTATACCACCTTGCTATATGTACTTAAGCAAACTTAGGCGAACAACCTTTATCACCAGCAATAATAATTCTTCTTATTTCGGCAGTAATGTTTACTAAAATAACCTACATTCTACACAAGTATCCAATTTACATCTTACTCTATAACAGTCATATTCCAGGTCTATTTGATACAGGCTCAAATGAGCGGTCTCAAATCGGTTCTGCAAGATTATGAATTAAATAAGAAGGGCAAATTACGTATCTTCTGCGCTTAAATGTCAGACACTACCTTTAACGATATCGGTTACAAAAGGTTTTGATTGTTGGGTGATACGAGTAAATAATAAATAAAACCAAATAAACCTTTCCGTGCACTAATAATAAACAAAACAGGTGTAAAATTATAAACTTGTAACTGCATAACTAGAATAAAAAGCTTATCTATAGCAAAGTTCAGAGTAAATCATGACCCAGGCTGGGCACCAGAAAGATTAGAGACACATGATCCTGCACGTTAGCTATAACTGAACCATTACAAATACGAACCAGTCAGCGTTAACTGTATTGTGCTTTATCGCGGTCATCTAAGCAGAATATCGGAATGTGTTGCCCCAAGGGTGTGGAATTAGAGCATTGAGCGGATCACTCTATACATCTGGATTAATGATAGTAGCCGTTTTAACACTAACTAATAAATGGACAGTAACGCTACAGCATTGAAGTGGCACTATGCTGTAACAAAACCAACAAGCCACACTACATCTGCAGGTACAGCTAAGCCTGCATAGATGACAATTGTTATAGCAACAAAACTACTACACCCTTTATATTTTAATCTCTTAAACTAGAATTTGCAAATGATTAGCTAAAATTTAAAAGTGTAAACATTCACGTTGACCGGCAAAATTCTTAACTTCCGCTTAATTACATCGCAGATGGCTCTGTTTACGCATAACCAATCAGCGTGGACGTCTTATCCCAGTCAACTAAATTCTCCGAGGTACAGTTTAAAGGGCAACTACAGTCAAGCACAGTTTTAGCGAGGAGTAAATTGCCGTACTTGCTGGCTTAATTTAGTCAATATTCAGCTTTTTCTGTGCGCAGCTTATTGGTTTAAAATGCAGTCTCCTGATTTCATCTGTAGCCTGTAGGAATTTGTCTCGCTGGTATTTACGTATTACCCGTGATATGTTTAGACTCAAATAGCTCTCGACCTTCTATATCCAAAGCGAGGAATGCTAGCCCTCATAATTTGGAACAAATGGGCAAAATGTGGAACACATACTAATTGAAGGTCATACAATTGTTAAAATATCTTGGTTTTACTTATAAAGAAGATCTTTTAATGACTTAATATGATTAATTTCTATTTACAATGGATTTTCACTTAAAAAATTCTCAACACGGAATGTGTGACTGAGTCTTTTAATGTGGAACTTTGAGGAACTTAGAGGAATGTGAACTTTTTAAGACCCCAAATGAAGTACTTTCCTCGTAATGAGGTACACTTGAGAGGTATGCTCACCCACGAAAACCCACATAGCAAGGTGACTGTAACCCTTAAGTCTTTTTTTTACCGACAACTAAGATCATAAACCTGTGTAGCTTTTAAAGCTCACAGCTCTTTTACTGTGCGCTGCCATTTACACGGGCGTTCTTTTTCTCCTTGTAGGGCCATTAGCCTTTGGGAATTTAACCTCTTTTAGTCTCAGCATGAAGAAACATACCCAATACCCACAACAGAAACAGGGGAGCTAACTAATGTCTAAAATAATCAAGCTGAGTTTGATAATAATATATAAGTAAAAGACCTACCACGACAGCAAACCAAGCACATAATCACACAAAAACATACTCGGAGGCTCTAAATAAAGATCTGCCGAAGCAGCAGAGACCTCCAAAGCAGACACCCAAGCAGCCGCTACCCCAAAACAAAACACGTGCAACACATATCTCACAAAGCCAGTGTGCCAAACAGTCACAGCCCTTAAGACTAAACAACACACCTGATACACTTGTAATAGGTGACTCTATCGTCAGGCACACTGACGTCCCACTCACCAGGCTGAACAAGGAGAGGGTCACGGTGAGCAGCCTGTCGGGTGCTAGGATCCGCCACATAACACAAGCACTCAGGTCACTCCAAGGCAAGTACAAATATGACTCAGTCATTGTCCATGCTGGTGTGAATGACCTGAGACGCACCTCCCTGGACTACATGAAAAGAGACATAAAGGAGCTCTCTGAGCATGTAGCCCAGGCCAGTATGACCCTGACCTTGAGTAGCATCTTACCCTCACCAAGAATGATGCCACAATATGAAGACAAGATGATCAATTTCAACAATTGGCTTAAGTACTGGTGTCATTCAAAGGGGATCCAATGCCTGTCAGCTTGGGATGATATGCTCGACAAGCCACGATACTTCGCTAGGGACGGCTTGCACCTGTCACCCCTGGGCTTTCGGATATTGGCAAAGGCTCTTGCTACCCCCATAGTGCCTTTTTTAGGCAAGGCTCAAAAGACAAACCCACCTCCATAGGTATCACAAGGGATAAGAAACTAAGAGTAATGCTACTCAACGCCAGAAGTCTAAACCTCAAGATGCACGCACTCAAAACTCTCCTTAGCATGGAGAACATCGATATCTGTGCAGTAACAGAAACCTGGTTCAGGGCTCCCGAGAGCACCCCAGCACTACCAGGTTATACCTCATACCATGCTTTTCGGCCCCAAAACTTGGACCGAACCACAAAAGGAGGGGGAGTATCGATATTCATCAAAGATACCCACACCTCCAGGTTGGTGGCAAAGCACGAAGCATCAGAGACTATCCATGTGCAACTAACAGTGGGTAAAACTGCCTTCCAGTTTATAGCCTGCTACAGACCACCCTCCCAAACTCAGGAACCCCACTCGGCATTCCTGAGAACACTGGAAAATATGAAGGTCTCTCCAAACACCATTATATTGGGCGACTTCAACTACCCAAACATAGACTGGGAGCATTACTCTAGCTCCAACACCCTAGCCCAAAGGTTCCTAGAATTTATAAACTCAAATGCTATGGAACAACTTGTTACCACTACCACAAGAGGGGAAAACATACTGGACCTGATCATCACCAACATGGGGACTCTATGCTCCAGACCAGAAGTGTATCCCTCACTGGTAAGATCAGACCATAAACTAATCTCACTGGATATTCACATCCCGACCCCACCCCCTGCCCAGAAAACCACAGTGAAAAACTTCTCTAAAGCAAATTTTACACAACTCAAAACTGAGGTGGAATCCTTCAAAGCCCCCGGGCCTGTGGAAAATACAGCCCAGCCCGCAGAATCCTTTATAAACACATTCTATGAACACCTTCAGGAATGCATGGATCATGCGATCCCAAATAAAACCAAGACCCAATCCTCCAAAGGCAGACGTCCTGTCTGGTGGACCCCAGCCATAAACAAACTATACAATAGAAGGAGGAAGCTACTAAATGATAAAGCAAAATCCCAAAAAGGGAAGGCATCACTGATCAGTATTAGCAAAAAACTACGGGCAAACATAAAATTGTCTAAGGCCAGCTTCGAGAGAAAAATTGCACAGGACACTAAGGATAATCACAAGGCTTTCTTTAGTTATGTTAGGAACCTGGTTGGTAATTCCCAGATATGCTCAGAATTAGTCCAAAATGACAAAAAATACACCAAACCCACAGACATTGCCAACATCCTAGCTGACAGGTTCAGCGCAAACTTCTCCCCACCACTCCCCACCAAAAGGGCAAATATCTATCCCAGCAGAGTGCTGCCCCCCTGACATCTCAGATGCTCAGGTAAGAGCCGCCCTCTCCAAAGCAAAAAACACAGCATCAATGGGACCAGATGGTGTCCCTGGCTGCATCCTACATGAACTCAAAGAAGAGCTAAACCCAAACATAAAACTACTGTTCAATCTCAGCCTTACTACAGGATATGTGCCCAAAGAGTGGCATACAGCAACAGTGGTCCCTCTCCATAAAGGTGGTGCCTCAACGGATCCTGGAAACTATCGCCCCATAAGCCTGACTAGCTTGGTCTGCAAAGCTATGGAAAGGATCATCATGGACCTCATAAATAAAGATATTGGGGACCTACAAACACTGGATCCTACCCAGTTCGGCTTTGTTAAGGGAAGATCCTGCCTCTTAAACCTGGTTGATTTCTTTGAAACAGTCACCAAGGCCATTGACGAGGGAAGGTGGTCCACACAGCCTACCTGGACCTCGCAAAGCCTTCGATACAATACCCCACTCGGGCATTATAGATAAGCTCACCAGCTTAAATATAAACCCCTATGTCACTAGATGGATTGCAAACTGGCTCAAGGACAGAACCCACATGGTTAGAATTGCTGGAGCCATGTCAGACTCCAAACCAGTTACAAGTGGTGTCCCACAAGGCTCAGTCCTGGGACCTCTCTTGTTCGGTATATATTTCTCGGAGGTACAGGCCAACACGGAAGGACTGTGGCTGACCAAGTTCGCAGATGACTGCAAACTGGGTGCCATAATCGACTCTCCAGCTGACACAAGCATCCTTCAAAAGGGCCTCATAGAAACAGACAACTGGTGCCAGTGCCATGGCCTCAAGCTAAATGCCAAAAGTGTATAGTCATCCCCTTTGGCAAAACAAAGTGCCCACAAATTACCACATAAGTGGAAATCCATTAAGTACAGAAGAAGTAATTAGGACCTGGGGACCCAAGTTGATAGCAATCTCTCATTTGACAACCACGTGGCCAAAGTGGTTAGAAAAACATTTTATATAGCCCACCTAATCATGAAGGGATTCACATCTAGATCAGGGGAGGTCATCGTGCCTCTTTACTCATCCCTCATCAGGCCCATAATTGAGTACAATGCCCCTTTGGGATGTACCTTACCAGACACCTGCAGCAACTGGAAAGACCCCAAAAGTACCTCACCAAGAGGATCAAAGGGCTCAAACAGATGCCATATGCTGCCCGGTTAAAGAAACTCCAGCTCTACTCAGTGGCATACCGCCTGTTCAGAGGCGATCTGTGCCTGACGATAAAGCCATGTCCAACCCGGAATTAATGGACATGCTGCACCTCAGAAAATCCAAATCCCATCGAGCTACGCGCTCGAGAGACTTGAACCTCAGCACTGAAATAAATAGGACATGCTGGAGGGACAGATTCATAACCCAGAGGCTCCCTTCACTCTGGAATAAAATCCCAGTCCAGGTTAGGCAGAGTCCCTCATTGACTCTCTTCAAGAGGAATCTTGATGAGTGGATGGGAGATCATAGGTTTACCCCGGGTATCACTTCTGTGTCACTGTTAGATAGAGGCACAGTATACTAACCTCGAAAAAGGGCATAGCAAAATCAATTTAAATTGGGTGGCGAAAGCCAAACACATTCTGGCTATGCTTATAAATGCCCTAGGGCAGATAGCCTAGTATGAACCTATGAACCTATGAACCTAAATCTAAAGTGCAATGTGAGGGGTGAAGAGGACGGGTTTTGTGGCAGTGTGTTTGAAAATTAAAAAAAACTCCAAAAATGTAATTAAATGTTATCACAAAAAGAAACTTTTCAATCTGTCCAATGATTCTCAAAGTAAGTAGCAATTCTGGGCATGCTCAACCCCCAGGATGCACAGTAGCAAGGCCCTCCCAAACCCCACTCACTACCCAACATCATGGGTACCAATATCATAGCAATAACCCACGCCTGGGTGTGGGTAATGCTGGATTTACCCACGGTTGGTGTGGTTTGGTCCCAAGGGCGAAGCCCGAGGGACCAAACAAAGACAACCGTGGGTAAATCCAGCATTACCCACACCAGGCGTGTTATTATTATAATGACATTATTTAAGAAAAGAAATAATTACTTTTCTTAAATAATGGCATTGTATAATGCCTCTTTGCTGCCTTCCGCAGCTGTCTGGTGTTCATGGCAGTTCTGATGTACTGTGCATGCCTACGCAGTACATCAGAGCTTTGGGCAAAAGCAACGGAGAACTTGCTTTTTACTGTCTCGCTATGTTAAATGGGTTTAACATAGCGAGACAGGTTAAAGAGTTTAAAAATAAGCAACGGAGATCTGCGTTGCTTTTTAAACCTGTCGCTATGTTAAACTCTTTTAACATAGCGAGACAGTGTTTTATACTAACTGAAAAAGTCCAGGCGACGGACCTTTTCCGTTAGTATATTGAGGGATTTACAACAGGCACGCTGGTTGGGCTGGCCAATCAGTGTGCACGTTTTAGAGGAGGCATTGTATAATAAACAATAACCCACAGCTGGTGTGGTAATGCTGGCTTCACTCATGGTTGGCTTTGTTTGGTCACTCCAGCTTTGCACTTATAGGTTCATAGGTTGGTACTGGGCTATCTGCCCGAAGGCATATATTAGCCCAGCCACATTGTGCAGTACCTTGGCCCCTATCTAGTAGTGCTGTTGGTGTGATCCCTGGTGTGAGATTTCTGTTACCCATCCACTCATCAAGGTTCCTCTTGAAGAGTGATAGTGAGGGGCTCTGTCTTATGTAGATCGGGACCCTGTTCCATAGTAAGGGAAGTCTCTGCGAAGGGAATCTATCCCTCCAGCATGTTCTATTCATTGTTGTGTTGAGGTTTATATCCCTAGAGCGTGTAGCTTGAGTAGATTTGGTTTTGCTAAGATGGAGCATGTTCAACAATTCTGGGTTGGACATGGCTCTGTACGTTAGACAGAGATCGCCTCTGAGAAAGCAGTATGCAACAGAGAACAGTTTTAGCTTTTTCAATCGTGCTGCATAGGGCAACTGTTTGAGGCCAGTAATCCTCTTGGTTAGTTTGTGACTAAACTGCACCAACTGTGGGTAAATCCAGCATTGCCTACATTCAGACGTGGGTTATTGCTATTATAAAATTACAGTATTTAAGAAAAATGTTACTTTTCTTAAATAATTTCCATGTATAAGGGCGCCGTGGTGCTCTTCCTCGTTTTCCACGGTATCATGGGACTTTCCTGATGTACTTTTAGTTTAAGTTTATTGTTTATTTTATTTTAATTTTAATTTAAATACAATTTATTATTAGTTTTTCTAGAGATGTAAGAAAATAATTATATGAGTAAATATACTTTTCAAAGCTTTTTCTGTGTTTTGCTGTTATAGTTTCTTTTATATTTCTATACTGCTTCTGATTTGTTTAGACCTGTGTATTTATTATAAGTAGATCTGTGTATTAATTTCATTTTTGAAACTGTAAATAATTTTAGATATTTTAGATATTGGTCGGTAAAATGCTTGGGTTGTTGTGGTTATTTTAAGTGTTTATTGGGGCTGTAACTGTTTTTTTTGTGTGTGTTAAAGTTATTGAAGTATAAAGTGTGTGTCCATGCACGTAATGAAAAGGGGGGATGTGGTTAGTACTTTCATCTCTGTAGCCATGCTTTTTATAATAGTTGTACACTTAAGTCAGATGTTCTTACCCCCACTAGAGGTAGCAACATCCTTGACCTGGTCATTAATAACATGTGCGACCATTGCTCTACACCAATAGTAAACTCCTCCCTGGTTAGATCTGACCACAAACTAATCACCTTGGAAATCCACATCCCTTCCACCCCCCCATCCCTGCAAAGGTAACCACCATGAAAAACTTCTCCAAAGCTAACTTTGGGTTCCTAAACAGAGGTGGCTAACTTCACGGCACCCATGCAAATGGAGAACAGTTGCATGACCGCTGAATCATACACTAATGCCCTATACGAACACGTACACAAATGCATGGATCTCGCCATACTCAATTGAACCAAGACGCTCTCCTCCAAAAAAAGGAAGCCGATCTGGTGGTCCCCTGTTATAAACAAACTCTACAACAGAAGGAAGAAACTGATGTATCCTGGCAGATAGGTTCATTGCTAACTTTACCCCTCTCTCACCCCCTAAAGGGCCCATCTCTATACCGGAAGAATGCAAAGTTCCTGTAATCATGGCTGCACAGGTAAAAAAACACACTCTCCAAAGCCAAGAACACAGCATCCATGGGACCTGACAACATCCCAGGCTGTGTTCTACATGAACTACAGAACAAACTGGCACCCCACCTAAGTACCATGTTCAGTCATAGCCTTACCTCAGGCTTTGTGCCCTCTGAATGGCGCTTATAAACAGTGACATTGGTAATCTCCAAACTCTGGACCCTACCCAGTTCAGAATTGTAAAAGGCAGATCATGTCTCCCAAATCTGATAGACTTCTTTGAAGCGGTCACCAAAGCCGTAGATGAGGGTAAGATGGTTCACACAGCCTATCTAGATCTTGCCAAGACTTTCAACACCATCCTCCACTCTGGAATTATAGATAAGCTCACTAAACTAGGTATAAATCCCTATGTCACAAGATGTGTTGCCAACAGGCTCACTGACAGAACCCACACTGTGAAAGTAACAGATTCTAAATCCAACTTCAGACCAGTGACAAGTGGAGTACCACAGGGTTCAGTCCTATGTCCTCTCCTGTTTGGTATCTACTTCTCTGAAGTACAGGCTAACACAGAAGGTCTTTGGCTAACAAAGTTTGCAGATGACTGCAAACTAGGAGCCATAATCAAAACTCCTAACGATGTGGACATCCTACAAAAGGGCGTCACTGAGACAGATGCCTGGTGTCAAAGCCATTTATTTATTTATTTGTTTGTTTTACATTTGTTGACCGGGATAGTCCAACTGGATGCATGTCCATTTTCAGTGGAGGCCCGGGGAGAAAAGCTCCAAGGGTGAGCAGATACAGCATTACATAATACCAGCATTACATATTACAAACAGACTATTTACAGAGATTACACAAGTAAGCAAGTTAAACAAGTTCCACAGGTTACAGTTAATCCTGAGCACAAGTCAGGATTAAATTAAACTACACAGTAAACTGGTTAACAGATTTTTACACATTCTAGAAAGAGTTAGCCAGGCTTGATACATTGAAATAGCCAGTTAAGTGACAAATGTTTGAGTCTAGTTTTAAATTGACCTAAGGTGGAAAGTAAGGTAATATCAGCTGGAAGAGAGTTCCAGGTTCTACTTACAGAGTTTGCAAAGAGAGAATCACCAGTTGTGTTATTAATTTTGCTAGTCTGAATTAGTAGTTTGTTAGAGGATTGAAGCAGGCTAGGATTGTTATAGGGGGTGATAATATTTTTAAGTGCAGGAGTATTGTCCGGATTATAGAGGATTATAGAGGATTTTATAGGCCATAATCAGTTGGTTATACTGGATTAGGCTGGGTAGTTCAAGCCACCCAAGCTGATTTAGATTGATGCAATGATGTGTCCTAAAAGGCTGCCCAGTGGCAAACCTGGCAATGTGGTTGTAGCAAATTGAGAGTTTGTTAAGGACAGTCTTGTTTAAATTTGAGAGTAGTGGGGATGCATACAGAAGGGTTGAAAGAAGGTGAGGGTGAGCTATGGCAATTTTAGCTGGAGGGGTTAGGAAGGCTTTTATTCTGTAAAGTGACCCTAGTTTTTTATTGATGGTTTTGATAGTTTGGTTAACACATAGGTCAAATTTTAGATTATTGTCTATGATGACACCTAATAGTTTTGTAGATGGGTCAGGGGAGATTATTGTGCCATCATTTGATTTTATGGTAAAGGTAAAAGCGGTAGACCTACGTGTTGGTGAAAATAACAGCATTTTAGTTTTTTTGGGATTTAGGATCAGATGATGTTCAGAAAGCCAGTTTTCTACTGTATTAAAGGTGGTCTGGGTAGCTGACCATAACTCTACTGGAGATGTGGCTGAGCAAATCAGAGTAGAGTCATCAGCATATTGGATACAGCTGACTTTTGGGATGACAGTATAAAGGTAGTTAATGAAGATGGAGAACAGCAAGGGCCCTAGTATAGAGCCTTGTGGTACTCCAAGGGTGTTAGGTAGAAGGTTAGAGAGTTTGTTCTGCCAGAGGACAGCCTGCTGTCGACCATTCAGGTTGGATTGAAACCATTGGAGGGCTCCAGTATCTAGACAAAATGTTTGCAGGGTGTGGATTAAAAGTTGGTGATCAACCATATCGAATGCCTTGGAAAGATCCAAAGAGAGGGCTGAGGATATATAATTATTGTTGCGATTATGGTTTATGGTGTTAGTAAAGGCTAGGAGGGCTGAAGTAGTGCTGTGATGAGGACGGAAGCCATGCTGAGTGTCTGCCATAAGGCAATTCTGGATTAGGTGGTGCATGAGTTGTCTATGAATACATTTTTCCACAATCGTTGCAAGTGGAGAGAGTATAGCTATTGGCCTATAATTGAAGAATTCAGTAGAGCTGCCTCCTTTGTGAAGTGGGATTACATAGGATATTTTCCAGATGGTGGGAATTTTAGCTTCTACTATGGTTCGATTGATTAGTATTGAGATGTGGTAATCAATAGCATCAGCTGATTTTTGTAGGTACTCGGCAGGGAGTTGATCAGCAGAAAGTGTAGTGGATTTTAATTTTTTGATCAAGGTACGGATAAGTGAAGTGGTGACTGGTTGGAAGCTGAACGCGAGTAGGTTTCTAGGGGTGCTACTTTCAGGACCAGGGGAGGTAGGAGGTAGTTCGCTAGCTAGGGCTTGAATTGTCTCAGTAAATAATTGGTTAAAACTATCAGAAACATCTTCAGGGGTTTTATCAATAGTAGCAGCAGGGATTGGGGTTGAAGTTTGTCCAGGATGTAGTAGATTATTTAAACCTGCCCAAAACTTCTGAGGGTTATTTTGATTTACTGTCTGTAAATTACAGTAGTATTGTTTTTTTGTCTTGTAAAATAGATTTTTTGGTTTCGTTCCTGTATTGCCTGTATTTAATGTGATCTTGAGGGTCTTTAGAAGAACGCCATAAAGCCCATGCTTTGTTTCTAAGGGTAATTTTGAGTTTAGACTCTATAGAAAGCCATGGTGCAGTTTTTGCCTTGGTTCTTTTTTGAATGAACAGGTGCATGCAAATCAAGGATCTCAAGGAATTTGTTGTTAAAGTATGCTACTGCTTCCTCCAAGGGGAGGTGTTTTAGAATAGACCACGTACATGAGTTTAGTTCTTGTTGGAATTTGGCAGGGTCAAAGTTTTTATTGTTTCTAACCTTTCTGAGTAAGGGTTGTTGGGAATTAATGGTTTTGTGCTTAATTACATATGTGAGAAGGTGATCGCTTAGGCCATTAAGGAGGGTACCAGAGGTGTACAGTTGGGGTGACTGTTTATGAGTACCCAGTCAAGTATACTTTGTTTTTGGTTGGGTTTACCTATCCTGGTAGGGGTGAATATGATTTGTATAAATGCATGCAGGTTAATATGGGTGGTTGGGGATTCTGAGGAAGAGGTGCCCCAGTCTATGTTAAAGTCTCCAAGTAGTAGGGTTTCTTGGGGGTAGTGACATGATAGCCAGTGCAGGATATCTTCAAATGTAGATATATTGTTACCTGGGGGAATGTACATACAGATGATATTAATGCATTTATTTTTATTAAGTTGCAATTTGGTGGCAAGAATCTCTGAGTTATTAATCTGAGGAGGTTGTATTACTTCTATGGCGACATTCAACTCAGATTTATAGAGGACAGCTACCCCACCCCCCTTCCTCGAAGCACGATCCAGCCTGTGTATGTTGTTCCCAGGTGGTACTTCATTGTCTTTAGTGTTAGGTTTTAACCAGGTTTCAGATAAACAGAGAATCTCAGACATACCATGGTTTCAAGCTCAATGCCAAAAAGTGCATTGTCATCCCTTTTGGTAAAAACTCTGTACCCATGAACTACCACATAGGCGGTAGTCTACTTAACACCAAAAGTGTGATAAGAGACCTTGGGACACAGGTGGACAGTAGTCTCTCCTTTGATAATCACATTGCCACAGTAGTCAGGAAATCCTTCTAAGTGGCACACCTCATCACAAAAGGTTTCTCATCCAGGAAAAAAAATGTAATTGTTCCCATCTACTCATCACTCATTAGACCCATTATAGAGTACAACGCCCCTTTTGGTATGTACCTCACAAGACATCTACAACAACTGGAAAGGCTGCAGAAACACCTCACAAAGATGATTACTGGCCTCAAACAGATGCCCTACACAGACCGTCTCAAAAAACTAGAGCTTTACTCTGTCGCATATCGCCTACTCAGAGGCGATCTCTGCCTAACATACAAAGCTATGTCAAACCCAGAGCTGTTGAACATGCTCCACTTAAAGAAATCCCAATCTCTTTGAGCTACACGCTCTAGGGACCTAAACCTTGTCACCACAAAAAACAGAACATGCTGGAGGGATAGATTCCTGTCCCAGAGATTTCCCATACTCTGGAAAAAAATACCTATCTATATCAAACAAAGCTCCTCATTAGCACTCCAAGAAAAATCTTGATGATTAGATGAAAGATAGGAAATTCACCCCAGGGATCACTGCTGTGGCTCTGCTTGACAGGGGCACAGGAAAATCATTTTCTTGGGTGGCAAAAGCCAGGGTACCGTTTGGCTAGGCTTATATAGGCCCTAGGGCCAATAGCCTAGTACCTACCTATGAACCTGTGTGGAATAAGGTGAAGTTCCAAGACTATAAATACTCCCTTATCAGCTTCAACAAAAAGTTGAGATCATCAAATCCTTTAAAGCTAGCTATGAAAATAGAATTGCAGTAGATAGTAAAGACAACTACAAGGCCTTCTATAGTTATGTAAAGAATCTCCATGGCAATACCCAAATTTGCTCTGAGCTACTGCACAATAGTACCTCCTATACTGAGCCAACAGATATTGCCAATATACTGGCCGACATATTCAGTGGCAACTTTACCCCTCTCTCCCCCACCAAAGGACCAATCACAATACCAGTAGATTGCCAGGCACCCAGTATTACTGCTGCACAGGTTAAAACAGCACTGCCCAAGGCCAAGAGTACAGCTTCTATGGGACCTGACAATATCCCTGGCTGTGATGTACATGATCTACAGAGTGAACTGACACCTCACCTCAGGCTTTGTTCCTACTAAATGGTGCATTGCTACAGTCATCCCTCTCCACAAAGGAGAAACAACTACAGACCCTAGGAACTATCACCCCATTAGCCTGACAACTCTGATATGCAAAGCTATGGAATGCATCATCATGGACCTAATAAACAAGGATATAAGGAATCTCCAAACTCTGGATGCCACACAGTTAGGTTTTGTGAAGGGTAGAGCATGCCTGCTCAACCTGTTCAACTTCTCTGAGTCAGTCACCAGAGCTGTGGATGAAAGTAAGGTGGTTCATACAGCCTACCCTGATCTGGCCAAGGCCTTTGATACCATTCCCCACTCAGGAATCATAGAAAAACTCACTAAGCTAGGCATCAAACCCTATATCACTTGGTGGGTTGCAAAGTGGCTCACAGATAGAACCCACAGTGTGAAAGTAGCTGACTCCAAGTCAGACTGCCAACCAGTCACAAGTGGAGACCCACAGGGTTTGGTCCTGGGTCCTCTCCTGTTTGGTATCTACTTCTCTGAAGTCCAGGCTAACACAAGGGGACTCTGGCTGACTAAGTTTGCAGATGATTGCAAGTTGGGAGCTATTAACTCCCCAAGTGATGTTGACATCCTACAGAAAGGCTTCACTGAGACCAAGGATTAGTGTCAGAACCATGGCCTTAAGCTCAATGCCATGAAATGTGTCATCATCCCTGTGATGCCCGAGCACTGGCCCAGTAATCAAGGAGCCTCAATTCTCATCACTAACACCAGTAAGGGGCACCCACTTTGGGAAGGATAACAAATACACACACAGTAAAGTACAATTTTCCTTCAGAGCACACAGAAATCACAATCAATCTGGGGCTGGTTTCTCCCTTTCTCTCCAGATCTCCAATAACATTCCCCACTGGCACAGATGTAGGGTCCAGATCTCAGCCTAGTGGTCAAGCTAAAACCTCCAGCACCCTCTCTGTCCAACCAGTGCTTCGTCTCCCTGCCCAAGTAGTTGACACATACACACTCTTTAAGATACGAGTTATATACAAACATGCAGACACTCCTGGGGAAGGCTGACACAGGTTCTCCAGCTATGCCCCTTCCTGCCAATCTATAAGGTAGCACCAGCTGCCACCAACCACTAATATCAGCTACTAATAAGGCCCATAGCAAAGGGTCCCAATTTTACTGTGCAATATTATTATCCAAATAGTAAGTGTGACTGAGCAGCAGGACTGTTGGAGTGGCTTTGTACAGTATCACTATATACATGCAATGTACTGTAGAGCTTAAATGATCTCTGCACAGAACAGCCACAATTGAAAGGTTTAAAAATATTTAATAATAAATAATAAAAACACAAGGCAATACTTCTTACTACACAGTGCTAGTCAAGAGTTCAGACATCACAGGAAAATGCTTAAAATAATACTGTAGAATAGTTCTGACATATATATAGAAAACAGCTAGACTAAACTTACTATTTTCTATCTTTTCCTAAGAGCAATCACAGTTCTAAATAAACTTACATATAGAGCAAAAGCAGAGTACTGGTCAGCTGTTGTCAGCTTTAGACAAAAATCCAAAATATTCTCTCTCTCTCTCTCTCTGAAACAATCTTTTAAATTGATAATACATCACTGCTGACTCATTTTAGATTACTTAATTTTCCTCTGGTGTCCAGGCTAACAGAAACTCAGAGTTTAGCATAACTTTGATTTTGCAACTGGTCAGGAAACCACAGCAATTAAAGACATTATATATGTAAAATCTAGCAATTAACTCTGGTCTCAAAACCATAGAAAGAATCTGCTGGTCCAGACATCATGGCTCCGAGTTTGAGATCAAACAGTCATACAAGCCGTGACTTATCAGCTTTTTTTCCAGCAGAGTGCATTGTTGTTACATTTTTGACGTTCAACATTTAACACAATTTTCTTCCATTTAAGAGAATAAGCCTATGACTTATATTAATATTTACAAATGACAGAATTATCTACAAAATTCTATCTAGCAAAGCTGGCAGCCTTCACATATCTTCACAATCCTCTTTGGGAAAAACCCACTTCTCATGAATTGCCACATTGATGGTAGTCCACTGAACACAGAAGGTGTTATAAGAGATCTGGGAACACAGGTTGACAGCAACCTCTCTTTTGAGCACCACATTGCCAATGTGGTCAGAAAGTCCTTCTATGTGGCACATCTCATTACTAAGGGTTTTGCATCCAGGAAGAAAGCGGTCATTGTCTCTCTCTACTCTTTCCTCATTAGGCCAGTCATTGAGTACAATGACCCATTTGTCATGTACCTCACTAGACACCTGTAACAACTGGAGAGGCTGCAAAAGTACCTCATAAAGAGGATCCTAGGCCTTAGACACTTGTCCTATATGGACAGATTCAAAAAAGTCCAACTATTCTCTATCTCATATCGCCTACTTAGAGGTGATCTCTGCTTGACTTACAAAGCCATGTCTGACCCAGCTCTGTTAGAAATGTTACATCTAAAGAAATCTCAATACCTCCACACCAAACACTCCAGAGACCTCAACCTCATTACCACAATCAACAGAACAATCTGGAGGGACAGGTTCATAACCCAGAGACTGCCTATGCTATGGAATAGACTTCCTATACATGTCAAACAGAGCACCTCACTGGCCCTCTTTAAGAGAAATCTTGATGGGTGGATGGGAAATAGAAAATTCACTCCAGGGATCACTCCAGTGGCTCTACTCGACAGATGCACTGGGAACTAAGGTTGGGTGTCATGATGCCAGGGTAATCCTATGGGCTAGGCTTGTAAAAGCTCCAGGGCCATTAGCCTATTACACACCTATGAACCTATGTAAACTCTTATTTAATATAATGTTTTGTATTTATACTTTCCTGAAAATGCACAATGTATGTGCAGTGTTTAAGCAGGGAAACTAGTTTTGCATACTGTCACTCAATTGCAATGGCTCACATCATGCTTATAACTTGCAACTATCCAGATTTTTGCAGAATGTCTAGATTTTTGCCTCATATTTTTGGTCTTTTCTTCATAAAATTTGTGTTTTTCTTAGAAGTCACTGGGTAGTGTAAGGATTAACGTCACTAAATAATGATATGCATTTGAGTTTCAGACTTCATATCATTTAGGAAATATATACTAAAACAGATGCTGTTATTCTTGCAAGTTTATAAGAGTAATATTTAAAATGTGTTCCTCTTTTTGGGTGTTTGTCCTTCAAGTATGTCAGGCTTTTTTGAAATTTCTTGGACTTAGAGGTTGGGAGGTATGGTAGTGTTCGCTGGTGTTTCATGGTGTTCATGGTTTCAGTGGTTTTACATGTTGAAGTTGTTTGGAAGCTACTATGTCAGCTCAACCTTCTGTATACAAGAAAAATTAGGTACTTTTTTTCTGTATTTGATTTTTCTTGCAGGTAGATGATCACGGCTCACATAGTAGATTACAAACAACTAGAACATGTAAAACTATTGACAGAGGTTTTAATATGTAGCATCTGTGAAGAGGAAAGTTCAGCCACTCGGTGATACTTTAGCGGCTGGACTTTTGCTGTTGGTATATGCTCAATTTACAACAGGCATGCTGATTGGGCTGACCAATCAGCATGCTCATTTTTGAATATTAATGGCCAGTCATTGTATAGTACAGAATATTCATGGAGAAGTCATTATAAATATTTATTGAGCATTCAGTAAATTAACTCATGGAAATAAATATTGAGCTAAATAACAAAATATTGAAGTTAACATTGCCTTTTACATTCATTTATTAAAAGTAATGCTAAAGTAACAGCACTATAACTGGAACTTAAACATAGCTACCCAAGTACAGATTGCACACTACAAAAGTAAATCTTGAATATTCATCAGGTATTAGGTATGTTAGCTCAGGGAAATAAATATTGAGCTAAATAACCAAATATTGAAGTAAACATTGCTTTTTAAAGTCAGTTCTTAAAAGTAATTATAAAGAAATTAATAAATAAATACTGCACACATTACTACTGAAGCAACAGAACTATAACTGTTTACTTACAATTGAAATAAATGTAGATCTCTAACTGCTTTGTCTATTGAATGAAACAACCGGTATAACAGTAAAAAAATGTATAATAGCACTATAACTGTAAATTGACTTACTACAGAAATAAATGTACAATTCTCACTTACCTGAAGATGCACGAAAACTCTTTAACAAAAATGCAGCAGAAATGAGGCACTGGACAAGCATTTGTATAATGAACTCTGTTTAATAATATACTAAAAAACTGACAAGAATATGAGGTGCATATTTTCTAATACCTAACACACCCACATATCCAGGAAAGTAGCACTGTGCACTATAGATCCAGCTAACACACTCACATACCCAAGAAAGCAACATTGTGCACTATAGACCAACATCCTAGGGAAAACTATGTGTTTTTAAAAGTGCACCATCACTCCACCTACTCTTATAAAGATTCATTGCCCTCAAGCAAAGGGAAAAGTCTTACAACGTACATTTAACACCTACCTGCAGCATTTAATTCATTTCATTCTGGAGCCTCAGTCTTTGGAGCATTCACAAATCACATGTACAGGGGTGATTTTCAAATGTGTCAATCAACAACCAATGTATGCATGATGTCACTGTCAAATCTGCGTGGCAGTCAGTCATGCATCATTTTCATTCAACATCACGGCCATTTGGCATATCAGTCACACTGGCTATACCTGCTTCTGCTCAGTCTGACCGGGGGAGGGGGTTACTACGATACAATTACACCAATTCTGAATACTTCCACTCCAAGTAAATACAAAGAATATCTTTCTTGTCAGACTAATAGATGATCTTCTCATATTCTGAGGAGAAAGAGTGCACTGTGGGAAAACAAAGCCAGTTTCTGGCCATATTGCTTCTTCAGTGGAACAGTAAACTTATTAGAATTCCCTAGATAACTCTTCATACTGTAGAGGTGTGAATGTAGGGAGAGTCAGAGTCCCCAACATCCATTTTTCTGCTTTAAATATTAGCTTTGCCTCTCATAAAATGTTTTGAGTTGGGTTTGAGGTGAAGGTTGGCTCTTACTCTGCCATCGCCACTTTTTCCACTGCTAATCAAATATGCATTCCATAAACAAGGCAAATGTAAAGTGCAGTTGTGGTAAACCAAATCTGAATTAATTGTATTTGTTCTCATCAAACAGGTTTCACAGAGTGAAATAACATATGATTAATACAAGGAGATTACCTAAGAATGACTTTTTGATCAAAGGCGATTAATTAGTAATTTATTGAGCTTACATGCCATAACATAACATGCTGATGCAAAGAGGTTACCTAGAAATTGCATTTTTGGCATGAGTGATGCAACATTCAACTGCATGTTAGACAATTCTTTTAAGGTATAAGAGAGGTAATTCCTTTGTAGGTTTTTAACATAACTTGGAGTGTGAACATTGCTTTTTTTCCAAAGAAAACATAAGCCACTGGCTGATTAAGTAATAACATTGCATGCTCAAAACAATGAACCAGACATTTACTGTACATTCCTCTCTGTTTTTCAGGGATAAAAATAGGCTATCTAATAAGAAATACATACATAGTGTGACATCTGAGTTAAATAACCATCATTTTGTAGATATAAAGTGTATAAATACTTTAGTTATCAGACTCTCAGAGACTAGTTTCACTATGACTGCTTTAGCAGAGTATAAAGCATGTATGGGACTGACTAAATTTGGATCTCGGCTTGAATGAGAAAATATCATGTTTGGCAGTTTGGACTAATATATAGTTTTACTTTTTGTTATTAAAGATCGAACTAAGGTCCCCTTGGCTGTGAAGGAGTAAAGATGATACCTAACTTAAAATAATAAAGGCTTTAAACTATGGAATTAGATGGAATTAGCTGACTTGGTGCTGCGGTAGCATTGTTGCCTCACAGTAAGACGCTGTCCGGTTCGATTCTCAGCTAGAGCGTCTTCTGCGTGGCGACATGTGTGAATGGGTGTACCTTTGTTGAAGGTTGTGCATCAGGGCTGGTAACTCGGCATGTAAAAATCAACTACCAGTCATTAGCGGACTGGAATTCCACTGTGGAAACCCCTAACCGGGAAAAGCCGAAAGACGCAAACAAACAAACTTACTTTGATAATAACCTGTGTCAAGCATTGACAAGGCAGTCCAGATGATAGTGACATCATGGGTCACTGATTTGCCATGGTTTGTTTAATTATTAGCCAGAACTAATAACATATGTTAATGCTAGGTATTAACATGCTTCATTTCACCAGTTAATAGTTTTGCATAGTCTAGGTTCTAATAAAAAATCCAAAAAAAACGTTCAAAACAAGCACCAATAAAAGAACCAGTGAAAAAAATGGAAAAGTGCTTGACCCAAGACTTTACAATAAGCCCCAAACACAGTCCGTAATCAATCAAAAACAGTTTAATAGAAATATATCCGAAAAAAAAATATATATATCCAAATTGGATATATTTCTATTAAACTGTTTTTGATTGATTACAGACTGTGTTCGGTGCTTATTGTGAAATCTTGGGTCAATCACTTTTCCATTTTTTCAAATATTTTAGGTTCTAATCCAGTTTGTAATGATCTGTGTAATGCTTTGTGTTTTGCAAATTAAAATTAAAATGTAATGCTTTGCAAATTACAGTTTTAAAGCTTTGTGCTCTTTTCAAGTGTATGGTTATGGTATTCATAATTGACTAACCTCAAACAAACAGTAAATTCCAAACTGCTACTCTGGTACCAAGTGTTATGTAGTACATTATATGCTGAAAATAATAATTAGTCACACCATGAAGGCACAGTAGCAATTCCTGTCCATGAAATCCCCCATATTAATATACCAAACACTTGTACTATGTGAAATTAGAAATCAACACCATCACCCTCTATGTCTTGTCTTATAAAATATAGAAGGTACTACAAATATCCACTATCCTTTTATTGATGCAAAGTGGTTCATTTTCATATATTTCTTGCAGAGCTACAACACAAGGTTCAAGCTTCTTTTACATTCCATTTTATAACAGTCATCCAATAGCAATAAGAAAAATCTTCTTTATCAACTTTCTTGAAACAATCTGTCAATATAATCTTACAAACTAAGTGTAGCCGACGTATAAAAAGGTTCAATATTTTCCAAAATAGAATTAACTTAATTTATCTTCCCACAGACACCAAAAACTTAAGAAACTCTTAATAACCCACTAATACAATCATTCACATAAAAATTCAACTCTCACTTAACCGCCAAGTAATAAAAGTAAAAATAACTAGCCAATCAAAATTCATTTAGCTCACCTAGCCTATCAAGAAGATTCATGCCTGAAAGGTTATCCATAGAGAAGTAAAAAAAAAAAAAATCCAGCCAGGTTCCATATAGTACCCTATACCATGTCACTTCATCATCTATGGGAAGTACATAATAACTTCTGTCTTATCAGAATCAAGTAAAACATGTTCATCTCATTCAGTATAACACAAAGGTGTTATCTTTGATATATATTAAAAGTACATATTTATCAGAGTAACTGCCTATCATAAAAACAAATATTTATCTCACAGGCAGTCATAAATTAATTTGAATACTCACCTTATCCTCCAAAATCTCAGTGGAAGACTTTAAGATTCTACAATCTCTCCCCATCAAATTATTTACTGTCATACCACCAAAATAAATATCATCATATACAAAATACAAATATTCTTAGGCCAGCAAGAATAACCTAAAATTATATATTTCAGCATAGTTACTACCAGGCTCTGTAGCATAATACATTAATTGTACCACATGTAATAATCACTGTGGAAGTAAAACATTCTAGTTTTATATCTTTGAATAACCATAAAAAATAAAACCGTTATTAAACACCATCTTAGTGGCATCATATTTTTCATGACAAGTCCCAGAAGAAGGGTAGAATCTCTCCTATTTTTTTTCACCCAGATCTCCGTTACTATTGTACTATTTAGCAGCACCTAAGATTAACAGCAATGGCTTTGAAATCTTAAGTCACTTTCTGTTAACAAAATATCATAATAGTCATACCATTTCTGATGTATAGTGTTGAAATAATGTATAGTGTATATGAAAAACACCTTTATTAAATGCCATCGTTTCAGACAAAAGAAGTTGAAAAAATGCCCAGTGTCCACTGACACACTATCCATCTCAACACCTTTATTATCATTTACCATGATATGCATTGTCTTTTGTCACTGACTCATGCAAATTGAAAAAAAAAAAAAAAAACAGGAAACTTCCCTTGACTTATTGGAGTCTGAAGAACTTGCAGCTGGTTCAGAGCAGCCTTCAGTACATTTCCATTCCCACTGTTTCTATTTCAGCATTACCTACATGAGCCATTTCATTTATTCCTGTCTGTTTATGTTGGTTCTTATTTTAATATAGCTTTGAATACTTCTCGGGAGACTAGAAATATCTTAAATCCACATGGAAAGTATATTTTGCAATATGCTAGATACAAGCAATATATGAAACTTTAAATCCTTTAGTTTATATTCCCTCATGAAAGCCAGTAATTGTACTCCTGACATTGGTTAGGGGCTTTATAGTCATTACCAAAACACTTGTTTGTCCCCATTCTTGTAAAACTTGCTTAGTCAGCATAATAATGACAAAATGTAATTCTTTACCATAAAAGATAGTGTATGCTCTGGCTGCCTTACAGTCACTGCCAAACCTGGAAATAAATATAACTTTATCTAGCTAACATGCAACCCATTCTCACCATCCAGTTTATCTTGTACATATGCCATTCAGTCTTGTCCTTTTTCTTTATTTGGAATGTGAATTTTACAAATATTTTCTGTCAAGCTCTGTACTTATAGTCAGTTTGCTTTTTTAATCATCTCTAATTCGATAACAAGTATGCATTCTGCTCTTTTAACTTCTTTTTTTCCAATTATTTTTTGGTGGAGGTCAAAGCATTCACAACTCCTACATCTATCTTCTTAACCCTTGTGATAGAATTAGCAAGTTTAGTTCTAACTTTAGCCTGGCTCCATGGTGCAGATGGAAGAAGTCATGACTCTGACCCCAGCAGCCAGGGTTCAGTTAGCAGCCATGGCACTGGAAGAGTCAGGGAGGTAGTGGTACTAAAGATATTATTCTTCAGTCATGTGATGGAATTGCCAGTATATGACTTCCACTCATCTGTCATATTAAAATTAAGGTATTAATGATCTAAACTAGACTGTGACAAATACCAGGAATTAATAGACAAAAAAGTCATCTTAATAGTGTCAGATTGATGATCACAGTAAAATTCCACATTTTGTAATTATAAAGGTTTGTACTATGTAATGTAGTGAAGTAATAACTGGGTGATATTATTATATCACATTTAGAAACAGTGTGATTACAATAATAAAAGCCAAGCTTCCGAATGTTTCTAATAAATAGCAATGATAGTTTATGAATAATGGCAACTAACAGTGCACTTCCTTCAGTATTTTCCGTAAGTGCTGAGATGAATGGCTTTGAGTAGTACCTGGAGGGAAGGGAAAGAATTAAAGTTCATACAACACTTACCAAGTTGGTAAGTACTGTGGTACCAGTACAGTAAAAGCTTCATTAGAATATTTCACTATTAATTAGTAATATGAACTTTTTTCCTTATACGTTCTGATGTATGTTTAATACCCTACAAGAAGACAGAGACATTTTCAGCAGGGTAGATTTACTAAGAAAAACATTGATAAAGAGAAGTTCTAATGTCATTTCAGATCTGCTGGTCTATTTGTGGAAGCATTGTAGGGTAAACTATAGCTTATCCCCTGCCATCCACAAACCAATGGTCTGGTGGAGAGGTTGCCCTACTTCACAGCCAAATGCAAAGAAGCACACCAGGAACCCACACAATTTCTACCCTTTGAGCTGCTGTTTGGTCACAGGACCAGGGGACCCTGCATTTAATTTGTGATATGTGGGGAGGAATCTGTTGTTGACTATGTCCTTAACTTAAGAGCTAGGTGTAGGGAGCTCAAGGAGATGGCATAACAGCAGCTATCACAAGAACAGCAGCAGCAGCAAGAGGTGGGCATGGCTTGACAAACAGGACTAAAGAATATTCGGGTACATATTACATTATCAAACTTTTAAAAGTTCGAATGTCATATGGTCGACACCATATGGTCAAACTTTTAAAAGTTTGAATGTTTCAATGGAGATCTCTGTACAGTATGGAATGGGAAGCTTTCCCTTTCCTGCACTGTAGTGTGATCTTGGAGTTGGCATATTTAAAGAGCGGGAGGTATGGGGGGGTGCAGGGGGCCTTAAAATGGTCAGGTAGTTTTTTTCTGTTGTTTATTTTTTTTTTCTGCTTTTAGAACTTTTAAAAGTTTGAGCATACGGCTTTGACCATATGACATTCGAACTTTTAAAAGTTCGATAACGTAATATACACCCAAATATTCTAATGGGCAAAATGTGATTGTTCTTATTTCTTTTGGACATAATAAACTGCAGGCAGCACGGGAAGGTCCTTTCAGTATTGCAAGGAAGATTAATGATGTCAGCTACGTGGAAAATGTGTCAGGAAGCAAGCAGATGCTCAAATTCTACCATGATAACATGACGAAGCCCTGCTGTGATAATGAGTCAATCCATCAACAGTGGAGTACAGGAGGAATCAGAGGGAAGCTCTTAGTGAGGCTTGTTCTGACACCTCACTGGATGAGGCAGCACTTTCACAGTAAATATCTCCAGCTAAGGTTCAAGAGTATGGGGATATATTTACTGGTAAGACAGGGTATACCTACCTGCCTGACTAAAATGTGGACACAGGGCTTCAACAATCCATAAAACAGTCTCCTTATAAGTACCTGAAAAGGATAAGTAAAGCTTTAGTGAGAAAAACTGCAGCATATGTTGAATCTGGGGTTAATCTGGTAGTCCAACAGTCCAAAAGCCTCACCAGTGGTGCTGTTGCCAAAGAAGGAGGGCAGCACCAGTCTCTGAGTAGGCCACAGGAAACTAAATAGTCAAATTGATTTAGATGCTTTCCCCACTAAGCCTTAGTGCAGCTGGATTGGGATAGGTGTCTATTTACTACCAACCTGATAAAGCATTACTTACAGCTACCCTTGATCCCCGCAGTGAGGAAGAGGTCAGATTTTATGACCTCATGTGGGTTACATGAGTTCAACAAGATACACTTTAGGATAAATAATGCCCCAGCAATGTTCCAGAAGGTTGTTATATTGCATCCTAGGAGTAAATAGGGGCTGTGTTCTTGCTTATATAAAAAAATGTTGTAATGTATAGCTGGTCCTAGGAATAACATGCTCAACAAGTTAGGAAGAAGTTGGGCAAACTAAAAATTGCAGGGTTTACTATTAAGAGTAATAATGTTTGGGTAGAAATTACAGATATGTCTTTTATGGGTGCCAGAGTGGGTGCTGGTATGATTCACAAAGAACTAGCCAAGTTGGAGATCATTCAAACAGGGCCTAAAACTGTTAGCAAAGATGCAAGCCCAAATACTATTGTAAGATAAAGATCTGGGTGATGTACCAAAAGATGTACTCTCATCTCGAGTGTAATTTTTACAGGTGTCTCAAGAAAACTTGCTTGAGGTCTAAATGGGGAGTAGGGGGTAAGATGTGTTATTTAAAAATAAATATGCCAGTGTTTTCTGAATCAGAATGTAATGAATATATGAGCATGTATGTCTTGCACAACCTGCAATAGATTAATATATGTAATTTAATTAGAAAAATGTATATTTTCAGTGGCTTAAAATGTCTGAGAAATTATTCCCTTTTCTTATGCAATGTCTGTCTGCAATGTGTGTTTTCCAGTGACACGAAAAGATGTATGAGCATCTGACCTTTTCTGTGAAATATAATAAGTATATAAGATTTGTAACTGACTTCTGTTTGAAATACAACAATTAGAGATAGGATGTGAAATGTGTAGCAGACGTGACCAGGAAAACTGCCTTTGCTCTGCTCTGTGATTATAAGAACTACGACTCTTCCCACACCCGTCAGCACTTTTATCTCTCCTGAAACTGCTCCCCAGGCAAAGTCTGAAGCATCTGTAGTGACTGACTGCTTTGGTGCAGGGTAGGACAAGGGGAGACCTAAATTTAAGGTTATCAGTTGCCTGCACCAAAAGATTTCTCTTCTGACAAGCCTCCTCACTGGGATTTGAAAATATAAAGGGTGTTGATGCTGAGACCAAAGAGATTTCAGACACCACTCTATCTTTCTCATATAGAGTCTTGCCAGGGTTATCATGAGAATCATAAATACCATGTGATTCATCTTTAGGTGTTCCCTAGGCTCATCGTGACCAAAGTCTGAATGGAAAACCTTAGAAACAGATCTAAATAAGGATATATATATTTTTTTCCATTGGAAGAAAAGCTGTTTGAACTGTGGTGTTTAGTTGACATCCCAGACACACAATCCTGTGTGAGAGAGTCAAGAAAGACTTTTGATTGTTCTCTTGGAATCCCAGTTTATGTAAGAGATATTTCACATAAGAGAGAGCAAATAGAAATACCCAAGAGAGAGATTACTGATACTTTAACAAAGGCTGCAAAGATAAGCAAGTCATCTAAATATGGAAAAATGTGGATGCCCTGTAGTCTGCAATGAGCAATAACTGGAGACTGACATTTTGTAAACACTCTTGGTGCAGTGGATGGTCTAAAGGTTAAGGTAGAGAAATGATCACGTGATCCAGACAAAGAAAACCTCAAGAAACATCTGAAGTCTGAATGAACAGGCCTGTGATGATAAGCATCTTATAAGTCTAGTGTTAGCAGGAAACGTAAAAGAGGAAGAAAAGGTAATAGGTTGTAAAGTTACAGTTGTAAATTATTTATTTATTTATTTGACATTTGTTAACTGGGTTAGCCCAACTGGGCAGCAGCCCTTTTTCAGTGGAGGCCTGAGGAGAAACCAAGTAGTACATGTAACAAAAGTAATCAAATGACAAGAGTGAAACAAAAAGATTTAGAGTTAACTAATATGACAAAAATAGTCAGAGAAAAAATATGCTAGAATATGTACAGTGACTAAAAATATATTGAAGTTCATAAGTAACATACAGTACTATGAGAAAAAACTAAAAAATGGTCACACACATGCAAAAATAAAGTGGACAAATAAATTATAAATGTACACTATATACAGGAGATATTCTCAAGGCACAGATCACTATCCAAGTCTACAGAACTGTAGGCTGTGATTAAAGCTGACTGTTAGTAGATTTGTAAGAGAGAGAGAGAGAGAGAGCAGAGATAGCTGCTGCAGGAGTATAGGCGAGTATAGGAGGAGGCGGAAGATAGGGTTAAGTTGTGTGATTGCATAAGCATGACTGTGATTTATGAAGGGTATCCTTTAGAACTGTTTTGAAAGAGTTAGGGTTTGGGATCGATCTAACACTAACTGGTAGTCTATTCCAGGCATTTGCACTGAGCAGCTGTAGAGGAGTTTGCCAGTATTTTTGTGTTACAGGAGTTATGCTGCTGCTGTTCTGTTGGTGCTGCCAGAACCAGTCACGCCAGGAAGGAGAGTTTTGTTCTTTTATTTGCAGGAGTTATGCTGCTCGTGTGTGTGTGTGTGTGTGTGTGTGTGTGTGTGTGTGTGTGTGTGTGTGTGTGTGTGTGTGTGTGTGTGTGTGTGTGTGTGTGTGTAAAATGCCCCACTTACATATACCTGGTTGGTCAGTGTTACTCATGCTCAAACAAGAGCCTGAATTCTCCACCCATACCACCACTTGTGATTCAGAGGGTTAAGTCCATAGCTTTCAACTGTCCAGATTTTCAGAGAATATTTGGCTTATACTTGTTGCCTGTTCCTCTTAAAATTTGTGGTTTTCTGGCAAATCAGTAAGAAATGGATTCACTAAAGAATGATAGCCCTTCAGGTTTCAGACTTCCTACATTTCAGGAAACACATGGTAACACATAACACTTTATTTTAGCAACTTCCTAAGATTATATAAGCAATATTTAAAATGTGTCCCTGGTTTTGGGCCTTTGCCCCCCCACAAATAAATTTTGGCTTTTTCCAGATTTCTTGTGCTGCAAAGTTGAGAGATTTATTTGAGTATCAAGTGGATTTTACAAGCAGCTGAGATCTTCAGGGGAAGAGAAGTTTAGTGTTACTTATGTTAAATCATGTGCATTCTTAGCAGCACAACAGGTAGTGTACTTGCTTTTGATGCAGAAGGCTGTGAGTTCTACTCCCACGGTATGCAGATGGATCGTTGATACTTTAATACTGTGTTGTACTTTAAAGGATGTGGATGCTGCAGTCCTATGAATGTTCTCCTTTGGAGGAGTTACCTTGCAACTATGTTACTTTTATCAGTTTGCCATCCATTCCCCATTGCAAAATTACTAACTTATTATTTTTTTAATGTAGCACAGGCAATTTATTCTTCAAGGGCAACAAACACTTTATTTGTAGACGAAACAATGAAATATAAAATTGTTTGCTAGCAGCAACCTCTTCATTAGTTACAGTGCCCTTTAATGTGGAATTATTTAGATCACTTACTTCTGCAGAGATTTTGCATATTTACTGATATTGGTGGATTGTAATGACAGAGGTTTGAATGGCCTTTTATGGTTGAAATTTTCTGAAATGGGTAGTTTTGCCATTATTGGTTCATACATTTTGTTTCATTGCTTACTATAAGACTGTTCCAACCTACATATTTAAAGCACATTCTAACAAGTGGTGCTGTATTATACAAGGAATATAATTTAATACAATCAGGTTAATACAGTTAGGAAGGTGAATCAAAGAATGCATACATGTATGCTTGCTCACAGGATGCAGGAGATCAAAATAGGGGAAGAGACCAGTCACCAATGGAGTCCCCCAGGGTTCAGTGCTGAGACGTTTTCTGTTTGGCATATACATCTCAAAATTAAAAGGAAATACCAAAGGCCTTTGGCCGACTAAGTTTGAGATGACTGCAAGCTAGGAGCAGTTATTGAATCCCCAAATGACTTAACCACCATGCAGGAAGGTTTGTCCCAAACAATAACTGGTGCCAGAATCATGAATCGAAACTAAATGCCAAGAAATACATTATCATACCCTTTGGGAAGTCATCTACTCCAGAGAACTATCAAATTGGCAATGTCCCCTGAGAAGTGACCCAGTTGTTTTGCATTTGGGAACTTGTGTGTACAGTGACCTAACTTTTGACCAATATGTGCCCACAGTCATAAGAAAGTCTTCCTATATTGCACATCTTATAAACAAATTGATTGTGACTAGATCTAGAGATGTTATTGTCCCCCTTTACAAAGCCCTCATTAGGTCAATCATTTTGTATAATGCCCACTTTGGCATGTATCTGCCCAGACCCTTGCAACAATTGGAATACCCACAGAAATACCTTACTAAAAGTATACAAGTCCTAAACAATAGGTCTTGCATGGACCACCTCAAAGATTTATCACTATACTCAGTATCCTACAGAGTGCTTAGAAGTGACATGTCTGGCATACAAGGCATCCTCCAACCTAATACAGATGGACCTACTGAACATCAGCAAGTCAAATGGCATCAGAAATACTCAGTCTGGGTATCTTAACTGAATGTTGTGGAGAGATGGATATATATCACAGAGGCTACCACTGTTCCAGAACAGACTATCCATTCAAGTAAAACAAAGCTCATCCCAGTCCATATTCAAATGCAACTTGGATCTAAGGATAGGTAATAGAAAATGCACTCCAGGATTGCCCGTCATGCCACTAATGGATACAGGCTCAACCTTTGATGAGACTTTTTAATGTACTGCTGAATATGGAGATCAAACTTTAGCTGGTCATTGATAATAACTCTGAGAAGTTTTGTGTGAGATTCAACAGAGATGATAGTGTTATTTAGGGAGGAGACAGTAAAGGTAGCTTTGTAATATTGGAGAAATTTAAGGAAGAATATGAGAAATTTCGTTTTCTTAGGGTTAAGTAAAAGTTGGCTGGAAATTAGCCATTTTTCATGCAGAGACTCTTGGGTGAGGGTGTGAAGATGGGAGATGTTGTTGGACCAGGAGATAATTGTGGAATCATCAGCATTTTGTATAACTGAAGAGGGTGGAGAGGAAGAGTAGAGATAATTAATAAAGATATTAAATAATAGGGGTCCAAGGATGGAGCCTTGGGGGTCCCCTGTTTGTACAGGTAAGAAGGGAGAGAAATTAGATTTAACTGCCTGGAATCTATTGGAGAAGTAGCCGGAGAACCAAGAAAGTGCACAGTTGGAGACATTGAAGGTAATTGGACAGAAATAGTCTGTGGGAAACAGTATTGAAGGCTTTGGATAGGTCCAGAAAAAGACAGGAGACTAAGTTATTGTCACGAGAGTTTGTGATAGAGCTTGTGAAGGATGTCAGAGCAGTAGCTGTACTTTGTTTTGGGTAAAAACTATGCTGTGTAGGGGTGAGGAGATTTTCTAGCAGAAGGTGATCAAAGAATTGTTTATGAATGCATTTTTCTAGAATTTTTGACAGGGGAGATAGTTTAGCAATTGGCTTGATATTTGAGGGGTCAACTGAGATACCACCCTTGTGTAAGGGAATGTCAAAAAATTTCTTCCAGATATCAACTACAATGTTTTCTTTGCTGGATCTATTTACTAATATGGAGATGGGGTTTGTTTGTGTCTTTCAGCTTTTCCCGGTTAGGGGTCGCCATAGCGGAACTCCGGTCCGCTAATGATTGGTAGTTGATTTTTACGTGCCGAGTTACCAGCCCTGATGCACAACCTTCAATGAAGGTATGCCCATTCACGCATGTCTCCATGCAGAGGACGCTCTAGCTGAGAATCAAACTGGACAGTGTCTTACTGTGAGGTGACAATGCTACCGCAGTACCACCACCGTGGGTCAATATGGAGATGGGGTAAGTGATAGAATTGGCAGCAATTTTTAGGAACTGAGGAGGAAGGTTGACTGATGGCGAACATGTTTTAACTTTGCTAAGAAGTGATTTGATATAGGTTGTAAGGATGGGTTTAAAAGAGAAATGGCTTGTTAGAGTAGATGGAGGAGAAGTGGAGTGGGTAATAGTGTCATTTTTACTTAGATTACAGATAGGGTTAATGAAAAAGGAATTTAGAAAGGTAGCAGTATCAGTGGAAGAGCTATTATGGCATAGATTGGGTGATGAGGGGCTTCTGGGATGTAGCAGTTTATTAACAGATTGCCAGAATTTTTAGTGGTTATAGTGGGGATTGCTTAGTTGTTGTTTGCATGTCAAGCGTGACTTTTTTTTTTGGTTAGATTACAGAACTCTCTATAGGTTTGAAGATCAGTGGAACATTTGGATTTTTTCCATTTTTACCACTCAATTACTCATATTCATAAGGGTTTGAATGTTTTTGTTAACCAAGGAATGAAATTACTTTTGATTCTTATTTTCCCGATGGATGCCAGGGAGCCAAGTGTATCTAGAAAGATGTTGTTAAATGTTATGACTGCATCTTCCAGAGGGAAGTGATAGAGTAAATACCAATTAGTTGAGGAGAGCAGGTGTTTGAAGGTATCTGGGTTAACATTAGAGAGTTTATGACAGTGCTTGTATTGCTGGAGTTTGTGTAGTTGGGGAGAGTGCCTAAGTATGAAGGTGGAATGGTGATCACTTAGGGTATTAGGTAAGGTGGAGGGGTTGTGATAGAGGTTAGGAGTGGAGAAGAGGACCCAGTCTAGAGTGGAGCCATAGTTGGAGTGTTTATTTAGATGAACAGGAGTAGTGATTAGCCGGGAGAAGCCATAGAGGTTAATAGAGGAGTTAGGGGAATTGGTGTCAAGGGCACTCCAGTCAATGTTAACATCACCCAAGATTACTGTTTCATAAGAGATAGTCTGAGAGATCCAGGAGAGAAGGAGCTCCAGAATAGGGATGTTGTTACCTGAGGGGATACAAATAGAAACAATAGCTAGTTTCTTGTGATTGCTCAGTTTACAGTTGACAATGAGTACTTCAGCAGGGTGGAAGTTTGGAGGAGAAATAGAAAGAGGGTAGAGGCAGTTCTGATTAGAGTAGAGAATAGCAAAACCTCCACCTTTTTTCTCTAGTCTATCTTGATGGAAGATGTTATAGCCTGGGGGAAGAATTCATAGTTGGATATGTGTGGCTTAAACCAGGTTTCAGAGAGGTTGAGAATATTTGGATTGTGTAGGGAGATCCAGGCATGGAAAATGGAAATTTTATTCATGATACTTTGAATGTTCATATATAGAATAGATAGGTTTTTGATGGATGTGGATGTGATAGTCTGAGAAGTTTTGCTGCCGGTGGAGTTTGGGGGGGGGGGTGAGAGGAGTATGTAGAGAGAGAGGAGTTGAGGTCAGATCCAGGGTTGGGATGAATGTCACCTGACAGTAGTAGGTTTAGAATGTGCAATCTTAGAGAAATGTGGTGGTTAAAATTGAAGTAGTTTTTTGTTTTTGTTTTAAGGGAGAGTGTAGATAGTGGGAATGTCTTTATTTTATGCAAGGTTTAGGTAGAAAGATGAAAAAGAGTAGGGCTATATGGGAATAATAGGTGTCAGAGTAATTGGTTTGGGTGTAAGTAATAGTAGGTGGGGAGTGCATTGATAAGAGGTGGCAATTGAGGTAAGATAGTGGAAGGGAGCAGTAAGAATAACTAGGAATTTGTTAGAAAATGTAAGTTTTGGGGGAGACATTGTGTGGCATGCAAAGGAAATATGTAGGTAGTAGAATGACTAATTGAAAGAAGTGGTGGTGAAGTACAACTATGTAGAGGTCTTTTAATATGATAGGTTGTTTTAAGTATGGAGGAAGTGATTGTTGAATGGAAGATTAGGGAGGAAGTTGGGTGGGGAAAGGTGGTGTGGTCAATGGGGATAGAGTATAAAGTTATTGTATGTAGGGGGTGAGAATAAGGTAGGGAAGCAGAGCGAGCCCAAGTGAAGAGAGGGCAAACAGCGAGTTGGACCAGGTGTTGGGTGACTGGAACCTGAAGAAAGAATCAGTGAAACTGTAAGTATTTTAACAGAAAAATAAAAGGCTTTAGAGTGTCAAGGAAGAAAATCTAAAGAAAATAATAGTTGAATTGGGGGGTGAAGCCAAAGTGTGGATGATAGAATTGATTAGAATAGTGTTGGAGGGGAACAGGTGAATTAGAAGTGTCTGAACATCAAACAGTTAAGTATAGATGAAATCAGAAAGTAGAATTTAATATAGCCTAAGAGCAAAGATTAAATGGGGGGGGGGGTTGAGTGAATAGAAGGAGTGAGGGATGGTTAGAAACTTAGAAGACGAGAATAGTGGGCTAAAGGGAGGGGAGAGAAAGGGAACAATAGATAAGTGTAGAAGGAGGTATAACATGCTAGCTAAGAGGAGACCAGAGACAGAATGAAGATATGATACAGAAAAGGGGGGTAAGGTAAAAGCTAAGGGGTTCAGGTTTGGTGATGTGCTTACACTTAGTTTAAATACAACAAAGGTATGGGGATACACAGCCAAAATACCAGTGAAAACATACATTAATTTGAGATAAAAAAATGCTGGAGTCAGTATTGGACTGGGTAGAGGAGGTGAAGTTTGGTTCTGGCCGGGTAGTAGGATTGTTCCACACTGTAGGTCAAAGCAGCAGTACCAGCCTAAAAAAAGGAAGAGTAAGAGCTCATTACAAATAAGGTAGTCATTAAACGTATATGCTCACACTGGGTTACAGAGACTGGAATAGGGTTAGGTACATTAGAGTGGGAGAAGGAATAGAAAAGAACAGAAGACAGCAACCCGAGGAAAGAAAAAAGAGATCAGGTAGTAAGGCAAGCGTGGGAGAATAGAAAGATAGAGGAGGGAGTCAGTGAGTGAAATAAGCTAGTAATATATACAAGTTAGGCAAAATATAATAGCACAAACCAGCATATAAACACAATGAATCAGTTACTGCATCATGTTGAACTGAATAACTCATGTTGTTGTAAATACAATTTGTAAGCGCTGAAAACAACACTGAGGACATAATTCAGATAAAGCAGAGATATAATAACAATCAATTTAAGAAAACAATTAGGGCATTATCACAACAGGTTTAGGAAAGAAAGATCCAGAACTGATCTCCAAGAATTTACTTTGACACTAGGAACATCTTTGAATAAAAACTCTTTCCCACTTCGAAAGGAGAAACTAGTTCTATCAGTCCATGGACAGTATGTTATGAAGAACAGGCAGAAACAAAAGTGTCTGATTTGGAGGATGAGGAATAATCCCTGAAAAGGAGGTATTTCCTCCCACTGGCATCTGTAACCTTGGTGAATGCTATTCAGAATCTATTTGTCTGAAACAATCTATTGCCAAAGAGAAAAATGGAGATTCAGACTTTCTGGGTAGGTGTGGGCCACAAGGTCTCTTGAATAGTCAATCAAACATACTGGGCTGTCTTTGGTTCTGGGAGGTTAGAGAATTATTTTTGGAACTCTCATGCCATTCCCTTTTAAACATCTATTTACCTGAATTTGGTTAGGACTGTTAATTATTTTTTCTGCCAAAAATGGAAGATGTGAAAGAAAATACCTTGGACAATCTGGAAAGGACAACTGAAAAATCTTAGAGATTCCCCTGGATCAGCTTGCCCCTTTCATCACATTTTTGATCACCTCTGCAGTAGAGGGGCCAAATACTAGACCTCTGTTCTAAAGAGAATTTAAAACTTTATTTTTAACATCGTCTGGATGATTCTGAGAATGCAGCCATGGAAACCTCTTCAAAACAGTACCAGTGGCCATAGCCCTGGAAAAAGTATCAGCAGACTGTTATATACACACATTGCAAACAATGTGCAAAAGAAGAAACTAAATTATTTAAAGCAGAGTTTTCCTCACAAGTAGAAATTGCAGATAAAACATTCCCCATACTTTCACAATTTTCTAGAACAAACTTTAACATATGAATCCGACAATTCAAAACTCTGAAAACCAAAGTTGCAGAAGTATATCAATAACTTTCCCATCCTTGTCAGAAAGAGTAGGATTGGAATTCAATTAACTAAGTGCTTGGCAGGACTGGGACCAACTAAAGCAATAGCTGCTGGGTCATGATTGGGAATAATGTATAAAAATTTAAAAGACTGAGAAATTTTATACATCCTATCTACTGGCTGATTAACAGGAAAATTGCAGGCAGTAACATACAGACAAGACAGACACAAGACAGACAGGCGCGCGCGCGCGCACACACACACACACACACACACACACACACACACACACACACACACACACACACACACACACACAGACACACACACACGTGCGTGCATCCTCTAAAGCTGACTAAATAGGAGGAATGGGTGTAGGTTCTGGAAAATCCTTCTGTAAGAATTCATGATATTTTCTGAGGAACTGAGAGTCCTCATTGTTCTCCATGGTACATTCTAGCAATAGTCTCAGAGAAAAATAAACCCCCACAGGGAGAATCAGAAACTGAGCTCTCCTCTGAGTCTGAATCATAAATCTGAGGAAAAAAAATGAATCCACCCCTGTATCTTACTTTTTAGATTCAGAATCTTGAATCTCTTTAGGAAAACAGGAATTGTTATTTCTTTTACCAGAAACTGCTTTACAAGAAGGATCAATAGCCCAGATTAAAACCAGTAAACTACTCCTGTCTAAAGAAGTTTGAGAAGGTGTTCAAACATGCTTGCTTTTCTGTTTCTTCTTAACAGGAAAAATGGGGCTAACAATGTTTTTAATGGAGCAGCTGCTTCCCCATGGATGAGCACACCATTCAGGAACAAAAGTGAAACCTTTCCTGTTCTTTCTCCCAGAACTGACTACAGCGTCTTTCCATTGTCTACCAAGGAGACTCCAACATCTACAGAGGATGTGGCTAACCCCTAGTCCATAGCAGCTGCAGGTGCTACACCAGAGGGATCCAGGGTAAAAAATGAGTGGTTTGAGGTACAACAAATGACCACAGCAGATTCACCCACCTGTGGCTGAGACAAATTGCTAGTCTGCTGTGATGACAAATAATTTTTGCTTAACGTTTTCTTTTTGTGGCCGGAAGAAGGACCAACCATAGCACTGATAGTCTATTAAACTGGTCAAGCCCAAAATGGTGCCTCTTTCCCAAGGAATACAAGCAGCAAATGCAGGTAAAACTACCAGTCCACAAAAGTTACTTTTTTTAAAGAGAAGAAACAAAGTAAGAAGTCCTTTTCAACACTACGGTTGTCCCACCAATGAAAAATAAACACAATTTCTCCACAGAAAATATGTTTTTAGTTAGTTAACACTACTTTTAAACTAATAGAAAAATAATTTCTCTATTTAAAAGTATGTTACTGTCTTGATACAATTCATTAAAATGCAATACTCCTAACTTTAAAATAACTTTCCTGAAGAGGAAGGTAATAAAACATCAATAAATTTAAGAAAATTAATTTCTTTCCCCAAAGGGAACTTATCTGCCCAGTAAAGGGAAGCACAGACTAACCATTGATCCTCAAAAGCCCCAGACGAGTGTACTGTTTCTTAAGGTCTTTGCGTTCAAACTTGTCTTTTAGTTAGTCCAACTCAAGCTGCTTGACAGTTTGGGCATGTGGAAGGTGCCCTGAAGCTTTTGAAGCTGGCCGTCTGTTATACCCTTGGCAGAATATAACCCATGCAGCTAAGGCTTCTGCAGCAGTGATCAATATTACGAACATCGCCCCAGTTCTCAGAATCTCTTTATACATACGGAACTGACAATACAGTCTTAGTGGAATTTCTTATATGACATCATCAAAAGGCATTTCACAGAGAATTACATGGAGGTGGAAAATTTCAGAATGAAAAATAATAGAAAACCATGAACAATTATTTCAAAGCCATAGAAGGAGGCATTACAATAATAAATCATGAAAGTAAGAATAGTGACAAATCACTTTAAGTAAAACATTCTTATTTATTTAAAGTTTCTCTGAATATTAAATAATTTAGACTGAACTGCAAGTATCTTCAGTATTTCTTTGGTTCTCCATCCTCCATGTCAACCTTCAGACCTTCCCGTTGATTACCCTACTGACCAATTAATTCTCCTTCAGGGCAAATCATCAACTCCATTAATTCTCCTAGAAGCCATGAGGCAAGTGAGAGATGGATGCTGTCCTTTGCTGTTGGAGAACTATTTCGTTATGCTCATTAGCCCACTTCCTGCATTTGTGATTCCACGTTGTGTGCTCACATGGAACGCATATAGGTTTTCATACATGTTACTCCATAGTATCCAGTAAGCAACATAATTCGAGCACAGCTGTAAGCCCTGAGACAAGCATGACCCCCCCCCCCCCCGAGGAGGAGGAGGTGGAGGAGGAGGAGGAGGAGCAGACGACTCATTCCTCTAGTACCTCCCCAAGAATCCAGACTGCTGGTTGAACCTGCGTCATCTTGTGCATAAAACACTTCTAGTACTTCCCAATATGGGTATTAATGGCTTAGCTTTAGAAATTATTTTAAAATCGTAAAACTGCATTGGAACTAAAGATATACTTTCACTGAAGAAAATAAAGTGTGAATGGAAGGCTAAATATATAGTTGTTTAAGGGGAAAAACAAAGGATATGCATAATTTAATAAAACATTAGCTGCCTAAATGTCTTTCATCTAATGCTTCTGCTTTGCAAAAAGTGATACTGTTTATGATTGATTACATATATTTAACTATTTTATACATTATTTTCATCCATGGACATTATAAATGTCATAATAGCACAAATATCATAGTCAACATCCTATTGTTTTTTTTTTTTTTTTTTTTATATCTTTATGCATTTTGCACTTACCACTAACTACTATTATATAAAAAAATTACATGGGCAGGTAACTTACCACCTGTACATCTCCACAGACTTTCGTATCTCCTGTTTTTCAGGAGTAATGAAATTACTACTCTCTCTGCTTTGACAGAACTCATTTGCCAGAGAAACTGCAAAAGGCAGATGAAAATATGCAGACATTATAGTATCCTGACATATTTTAATCGTGACTTTCATTCATTTTCTTCGTTTATGTTACAAGTCACAAATATCTACTATTTAGATAAAAGAAACAGTGATCAGCTGCATAGGCACACCTCAAACAAGTCTTTCCTACTACTGTTCATTTAAACAAACAATGATAATTGATGCACTGAAGAAATACTCACACTGCAATATATAACTTGGTCTACTATATCTGTCACTAAAACTTGTAGATGCAGGCAACAAGGTGTAAATAACCTCTGTCCTGTTAACCTAAGTTTGTTTCCCACCTTCCAGTTCTATGATGTATGAAACTTAGAAAGTCAATTAACAATGTCAGAGCTTTTGGATGTCTTTTGAAAATGCAACCAGTGGCTTTCGGACAGTACCTGATAAAAATACCTTTTCAGCCAATTTGATCAATCAACCTTGTACACTATAAAAAGTGATCTAGGGCCAGATTTTTGATTGTGCTGCAAAACTGAATTTAAAATAATTAACTTATGTAATGCAATACAGCTGTGAGATGCTCAGATTCTGTTTATACACAATAAACTATAGAATGTTTACCTCCCCAGACTACATAAAAAGAGACATGGAGGAGCTCTGAGATTATGTAGCCCAGGTGGGTATGACCCTAGCTCTGAGCAGCGTCCTACCATCACCCAGAATGATACCACAGTACAAGCAGAAAATGATTGATTTCAACAATTAGCTAAGTTTCTGGTGTCATTCTAAGGGGATCCAGTATCTGTCTGCCTGGGATGATATGATTGACAGACTTCGATGCTTTTCCAGAGATGGCCTGCATCTGTCACCCCTGGGCTTCTGGATACTGGCCAAGGCTCATGCCACCCCTATAGTGACCTTTTTAGGTGGTGTTCCAAGACCAAATTACCAATGTAACAACTACAAACAAATGCAATCTGAGGGGCATGCTGCTCAATGCTAGTAGTCTAAATCTCAAATTGCACTCACTCGAAGCACTCCTCAAAATGGGGAGCATAGACATTTGTGCTGTAACAGAGACCTGGTTTAAAGCAGCAGAAATCACCCCTGCTCTACCAGGCTATAACTCATTCCACACCTTTCAGCCCCAAAACTTGGACTGAAGCTCCAAAGTTGGAGATGTTTCCATAGTCATAAAGGATGCACACATCTCCAGACTGGTAGCCCAACACAACACATCAGAGATACTTCAGGTGCAGCTAACATTGGGTAAGACAGTGATTCAGGTCGTAGCCTGCTATAGGTCCCCAACCATGTCCCAAGACTCAAACTCCACATTCATAAGCACCCTAGAGAATATTAGGGTCCAACCTAACACTCTCACACTGGTGACTTCAACTACCCCTCCATTAACTGGTAAAACTACTCATGTACCAATACACTTGCCCAATGTTTCCTGGAATTCATTAATTCCAGTGCCCAGGACCAGCTCATTATTAACCCCACTAGAGGTAGCAACATCCTTGACCTGGTCATTACTAACATGGGCGACCATTGCTTTACACCAATAGTCTACTCCTCCCTGGTTAGATCTGACCACAAACCAATCACCTTGGAAATACACATCTCTCCCACCCACCCCACCCCCTGCAAAGGTAACCACCATGAAAAACTTCTCCAAAGCTTATTTTGGACTCCTAAAAACAGAGGTGGCTAACTTCATAGCACCCATGCAAAAGGAGAGTAGTTGCATGACCACTGAATCATACACCAATGCACTGTATGAACACATACACAAATGCATGGATCTCACCATACCCAATAGAAACAAGACTCTCTCCTCCAAAAGCCAATCTGGTGGTCCCCTGTCATAAACAAACTCTACAACTGAAGGAAGAAACTGATGCTGAATAAGGTGAAGTCTCAAGACTGGAAAAAACTCCTTTATCAGACACAACAAAAAGTTGAGATCCCTCACCAAATCCTCTAAAGCTAGCTATGAAAACAGGATTGCAGCAGATAGTAAAAACAACCACAAGGCCTGCTATTGCTATGTAAAGAATCTCCATGGCAATACCCTGATTTGCTCTGAGCTACTGCACAATGGTACCTCCTATACCAAGCCAACAGATATTGCCAATATACTAGCTGACAGATTCAGTGCCAACTTTACCCCCCCCCCCCCCCGAAGGACCAATCACAATACCAGTAGATTGCCAGGCACCCAGTATTACTGCTGCACAGGTTAAAACAGTACTGTCCAAGGCCAATAATACAGCTTCTATGAGACCTGACAATATCCCCGGCTGTGTTCTACATGAACTATAGAGTGAACTAGCACCTCACCTGTGTGCTTTGTTCAACCACAGCCTCACCTCAGGATTTGTCCTTACCGAATGGAGTACTGCTACAGTCATCCCTCTCCACAAAGGATGAGCGATTACAGACCCTGGGAACTATCGCCCCATTAGCCTGACGAGTCTGATATGCAAAGCTTATGGAACGCATCATCATGGACCTAATAAACAAGGATATAGGGAATCTCCAAACTCTGGATCCCACACAGTTTGGTTTTGTGAAGGGTAGATCATGCCTGCTCAACCTGGTCAATTTCTTTGAGTCAGTCACCAGAGCTGTGGATGAAGGCAAGATGGTTCATACAGCCTACCTTGATCTGGCCAAGGCCTTTGATACAACTCACCACTCAGTAATCATAGAAAAACTCACTAAGCTAGGCATCAACCTGTATATCACTAGGTGGGTTGCAAACTGGCTCACAGATAGAACTCACAGTGTGAAAGTAGCTGACTCCAAGTCAGACTGCCGACCAGTCACGAGTGGTGTCCCAGAGGGTTCGGTCCTGGGTCGTCTCCTGTTTGGTATCTACTTCTCTGAAGTCCAGGCCAACATGAAGGGTCTCTGGCTGACATAGTTCGCAGACAATTGCAAGTTGGGAGCTATTATTAACTTCCCAAGTAATGTTGACATCATACGGAAAGGCCTCACTGAGACCAATGACTGGTGTCAGAACCATGGTCTTAAGCTCAATACCAAAAAATGTGTCATCATCCCCTTTGGGAAAAACCCGGTTCCCATGAATTATCACATCAATGGTAGTCCACTGAACAGAGAAGGCTTTATAAGAGACTTGGGAACACAGGTAGACAGCAACCTCTCTTTTGATCACCATATTGCCACTGTGGTCAGAAAGTCCTTCTATGTGGCACATCTCATTACTAAGGGTTTTGCATCCAGGAAGAAAGAGGTCATTGTCTTCCTCTACTCTTCCCTCATTAGGCCAATTATCGAGTACAATGCCCCATTTGGCATGTACCTCACTAGACACCTGCAACAACTGGAGAGGCCACAAAAGTACCTCACAAAGAGGATCCTAGGCCTTAAACACTTGTCCTACATGGACAGACTAAAAAAACTCCAACTATTCTCTGTCTCATATCACCTACTTAGAGGCAATCTTTGCTTGACTTACAAAGCCACGTCTGACCCAGCTCTGTTAAAAATGCTACATCTAAAGAAATCCCAATCCCTCAGCACCACATGGTCCAGAGACCTCTACCTCATTACCACAATCAACAGAACATGCTGGAGGGGCAGGTTCATAACCCAGAGACTGCCCATGCTATGGAATAGACTTCCCATACATGTCAAACAGAGCACCTCACTGGACCGGTTCAAGAGCAATCTTGATGAGTGGATGGGAAATAGAAAATTCACCCCGGGGATCACTCCAGTGGCTCTACTCGACAGAGGCACTGAGAACTAAGGTCAGGTGGCACGATGCCAGGGCACTTCTATGGGCTAGGATTGTAAAGGCTCCAGGGCCATTAGCCTAGTACACACCTATGAACCTATGAAAGCATAGTTTAAACTTGGTAAGCCCACTAAACAAGCAGCACTTTTTCAGAGTCACCTGGGAGCAAAGTCTGTTTAAGTGATCTACTCATAGTTGTCCCAACATAATCAAATGAAGGCTGTGTAAAGCAAACACAGGACAGTTGCAGGATATCGATCTATCAACACGCAGTCTTAAACATCTGCACCAAACTGCCATGTATTTGAAGTTATAATCTTCTGATGCTGTCTATATTAGTTATTATGACAGAACTACATAGTCTATGAAATGGAGAGCCATTAAGTGAATGACTGGGTCACAATGCCATTGCCAATAAAATTAGTGTGTTGTTTTAAGTGTCTTACAAAGACTCAAAAAAAATTGTTATAAAGGAATGTGAAAATGAAATAAAGAACATACATAAAAATGTACCACATGAGGGAGCTCCAGGATAAAGAATGCTCTATAAAAACATACATTTTTTTTCATCATTTACAGTTGGTATCCTAACCAAAAGTTTTCATTACACTGTTAGCAAAAGAAAGCTAAACAAGCTCATCCAGTTTTTATTTATTTATTTTAAAAACATAATTTCATGAAATAATTTGTTAGATACGCACAATAAATAAATATAAGTACATTATGAATGAACAAGATAACGACAAGTCAAAGACAATATTAAAGCACAATGAGTAACAGATTAGTAGAGAATTTTAATTAATTTGTTCATTCATTCATTCATTCATTCACTCTTTCATTCTTGGATATTCTGTTTTTTTCCACTTTAGTGCTGTGGACGAGCCAGATCCTGTGTCAACACTCAGTGGGCACAGGGCATACAAACTAATCAAGGATAACCGGGCAGTCTGTCACAGGCTACAAATACACACACATACATGCGCACTACCTACTCACACATGTGCACACAAACACACACCTACACACACACACACACACACACACACACACACACACACACACACACACACACATAAACAGAGACACACACATACTCGTGTGCATGCATGCATGCACACTCACGTGCGCACGCACACACACACACACACACACACACACACACACACACAGACACACACACACACACACACACACACACATGCATTGCATAAACATAAACACATACATATACATACTCACACTCACACACACACACACACACACACACACACACACACACACACACACACACACACACACACACACACACACACACACACACATGCATTGCATAAACATAAACACATACATATACATACTCACACACACACACACACACACACACACACACACACACACACACACACACACACACACACACACACACACACACAAAATGACTTGTGTGCACACTGCATAAATACACACATTTGTGCGTGCGGGCACACATACACACACACACACACACACACACACACACACACACACACTCACACACACACACGCATGCATTGCATAAACATAAACACATACATATGCATACATACACACACACACACACACACACACACACACACACACATACAAGCACATGCATTGCATAAACATAGACACACACACACACACACACACACACACACACACACACACACACACACACACACACACACATGCACATACACATACATGCACACACAGTATGGGCAATTTGTATGACTTCCAGTACAAAAAGGGGATGTCTTTGGGATGTGAGATGAAACAAAATCACCCATATGAACACAGGAAGGACATTCTGACTGTACACAACAGGCAGGCCAGATGAGAACTGAACTGGAAAACCAAATTTTGAGGACCAATGTTAACTTTTTTATACAATTTGTGCTGCCCAACAGCTTATTTGGAAATGTAAAATGATTAAACTGATAATTAAGTTCTCTGCTTATAGTTCATAATCTTTCATTTATTTATAAAACAAGAGTCAGCTATGAAAGTAAATAATTATGATCCCTACACAAAGCCCCTCCCCTAAGGTCTTAATTAGAAACACCCTTACTTTTAGAATGGATCTAAAACGTGCAAAAATAAAAATAAAAATTCTATATCTAACTAGCCCTACATCCAGAGCCAGAATGTGGTCAAATGGGGCTTTAGGCAGGATAATGGACTGGGGTTCCCACAGCCATACCAATATCCCATTACTTGGCTGTCTCTCCCCAATAACCATAAACAGAGTTCAAGCCTGTCAGTCTGTGTACTATTTTCTTTTTACTTTTAAATGATCACAGATACTGGGATTTAATTTAAACATTTACTTCAAGTTTATCAGCAAAACACTGCCAGACATTTGGTAAATAAAACAAAACACTGAAAACAGATTCATTATGAGTAACAGTCTTCTCTTGAAACTCACATTTATTAAAAATGCATCTGGCAACCTATTAAACTTAAAGAGACATACTGTGAGTCACAATCATATAGCATATAGTGAAGCAGTAATTAGCTGCTATGTGAAGGGTGCAGGAATAAAAAAGACAAAAATGCAATGCATTTGCTAATAGCCTGGGACAACACAGTGGATGCAAGTATCCCTTTTCAAGGACAGGCCAGGAGCACTGTCTGGAGAAATGACTTGGTCAGAATCACACAGTAGACAGACTGAGGCGGTCTCTATAATATTGTACACATACCAAACCATAAATGGAGCATCTTCTCTAAGCACAGGTCAAACTTCAAGATGTGCCACATGATCACCATCCCCCTGACATTGCCAGTCAAAGTGTTATACTGCCATGAAATCTTGGTATACATCCGTATGGGTTTGTGCAAACTATCAAGTGGTAATGCTGATGGGATATAGTGGTAAGTCTATGATGCAGTACACTCACGCTATAGCTGTACTGAGGCTACACTTGCACTTCATAGATTCATGGCTTCATAGGAGAGTACTAGGCTAATGGCACCAGAGCCCATACAAGCCGAGACAGATTTAACACAAGTTTAATAATTTTCAATAGGAAGCTGTACAAAGTTCACAGAGGTATGAACCTATGCTATGATATGTAATACAGATTGCCTCTGTCCATGAGGGTCATGGGTGCCACCCCTAGGAGTAAATTTACAATTACACATCTGTTGATCTAGGTTGCACTTGAAGAGGGTCAGGGAAGGACCTTGCTTTACATGAATGGGAAGCTTGTCCCAGTGAAGGGATAGTTTCTGAGAGGTGTATCTGTCTCTCCAACGTAATTTATTTATATCAGAGGCTAGGTTAAGATCCTAGTGACCCTCATGTGGTTTGTTTTATGAATGTGTAACATTTCCAGTAGGACCTGATTGGACACTGCCCTGCCGGCCAGACACAGAGCACCCCTTAGTGGTCTGTAGGAGACAGACTACAGTGATAGGGTTTTCAAACCTTCCACATAGGAATTGTTTTTTTATTGCCTGTATCTTCCTGGTGAGAAAACTCTAGTTTCACTCCAGCTGTTGCAGATGTGTGGTGATGTACATGCAAAATGGTGCATTGTACTCAATTAATGGTGTGATGAGAGCCAAGTACAATGGAATTATAATGTCCTTTGATCTGAATGCTATGCCCTTACTTAAGAGTTGTGCCACATTGAAGGACTTTCTCACCCCTTTTGACACAGGGTGGCTGAAGTTCAGATTAGTACCAAACTGAGTGTGTTTATATCACATTATCGAAAGATGAAAATAGCAAATGCTATTTCATCGACCCCAAAACAAATAAACATGAAAATATCGAACATTCAGAACAGTGAATTTTTTCCCATGGAAAAGATTTGCTGCTCCGAAACACATACACATAACACAAGCACATCAAACAAACAGCAATCAAACACATACACTTAAATTCCTACATCTAACGCTACACTAAACTAAACATACGCTACTATCTACCCATATACCTTAAGCCAAACCCTAACCCTAAGGTCTGTCACTATCGCACACTCACCTAACCCGCGCCCTAACCCTAACTCACTTAAACCGCCCCTAACCCTAAAGTCTGTCACTATCGCACACACACCTAACCCGCTCCCTAACCCTAGCTCACTTAACCCGCCCCTAACCCTAACGTACAAACAATTGCACACTTACCTGAACCCAACCCGTAACTTTCTACCACAGTGCTAAGAATAGCGAAGCCACAGAAATGGCCAACCAAATTCTTTGCCGAGGAAATAATTAACTATTCTGCACCTTTGCTATTCTTAGTATTCGCTGAATAGTGTTCGATATCAGAACATTCGAAGTTTTAATACTTCGATGTTCTAATATAGACCCATCTGAGTAAGCACATCATGTAGCACTGGGACTACTGTTGGGGGGTATTATAATTAGGTGGAGCATTTGCTTTACAAAAGGGAATAAATGTGAGGTTTTTTTGCATTTATTTTCTCTCCATGGCTCTGGCAACAATCATTTGTGTGTGTTAACCCTTTTTGCAGTATATCAGTATTTATTTAACATTTGTTTATCAGGAAAGTCCAACTTGGAACAAAGCCAATTTTCAGTGGAGGCCTGGGGGGAAACACTCCAGATGCATGTCTTTGTATTGTTCATGGATTCCATGAATGATCCCAATTTGCAGACAGACGCAGACTTGGTCAGGCAGACTGCCTATGTTTGTTTTGACTTCTGAGAAATAAATACTGAACAGAAAACAGCCTAGTACAGAAACCTGTGGCATGCCCTTGGTGACCAGACTGTTGCTAGAGGTGAATTCACCCACTTTGACAATATGTGTCTTGTCAGTGATCCATTTGGCTGCCCACCTGGTGATGTAGGGGGTTATGCTGAATTGAGAGAGTTTCTCCATAATACCGGATTGGGGAATCGCGTCAATTGCCTTGGCCAAGTCAAGTTAGGTGGGATACACAGTCTTTCCCTCATCAATGGCCTTGATGACCTTCTTAATGAAGTCACCCAGATTTAACAGAGATGGTATACACTTAATGAATCCAAATTGGTTTGGTTCCAGAGTTTTGAAATTACCTATGTCCTTGTTGATAAGGTCCATGGTGATTATTTCCATTATCTTACTGATGAGGCTATTCAGGGAAATTGTGGATATCTATAATTCCCCAGTTATATTGATGGTTCCCTCTTGTGTAGAGGGATGGCTGTTTCTGTCCAGCATTCTGCTGGAATATAGCCTGTCTGGTCTGTTAGGTAATATTTGAAGTTATTTAAAAGGCAACCTGTGATGTCAGGGTCCATCGATGCCATGATTTTAGTCTTGGAGAGGTCAGAGATCACCTGCTCTTGAGATAATAGGCAGAGGAGTGGTAGCAGTTATACTTTGGGTGATGACCTGTATGGACAGGGGGTTGAAGTTTGATCCAAATCTGTAAGCTTTCAGGTTGTCTATTTCATGTGGTGTGTATTGGTGTTGCCAATCATAACCATATCTGCACATAGCTGGGTGTTACCCTTAAGATTTCAGACATAGTTACAAATGCTTTGTGACATCAACTGTAAACACAGCATTGTGTATAAATCACATGCAACACAATGGAACTGTTAACACAGTCGTACAACTCATTTTATTTCATGTCATTACATCATTTGTTAATCATATGCCTATATGTTTATCTGTGGAAATGTGTGGGTGATGGCCCTGAGACTATATATGAACACATTACAACTGTTGTTGATGCAGTTCATGCAGAACAGTTTATGACACAAATGATGACAGTCCCAAAAATGCTTCTGTGGAACACCTGAATAATCACTGTGAATAGCAACATGCATGTGCATATAACGAATTCTCTAAAGTTGTAAGCGAATCTGAACATGTCATACATTTCTGTATATAACGGCATTACAACATGTGGATGAACCCAGGTGTATGTACCCATGTAATCAGTATGATGTAATATTGCTATATGGCAGATAACATTTCCAGATGCTAGGTATACACATGCACATTTGTGCCATACTACATCTGTCACTGTGATGGTTGAATGAGATTTGTGTAGAATGTTGATACATTCCACTACAAGAACACATGACTTAGTAAGGCAACCGTATACATTGCATTATCCCATGCTAACAGTCCTCAGGAGGAATATTACTACAGCTGTTATGGAAGGAACATGTAATCAAATGGCAGCAGTGGCCATCAATACAGTAGCCCAAATCACAGATTGTAATACATTGCTGTGGGTTTACAATATAATCAGACCTCAGCATAGCACATGTGGGTGACAACAACATTGATATGTGCAATCTTTAGAGGGTCATAAGGCATTACTAGCATAATGATGTAGAGCGCATAGAATCCTAGCCATTATTATACCATTTAAAACAAAATCACTGCACAGGCACAAAGCTCAAACCACTCTTTCCTGCTTCTGTTCATTTAAACCAACAATGATAATTAATGCACTGAAGAAATGACACACATACCGCAGTATATAACTTAGCTATCTGTCACTAAAATGTGTAGATGCAGGTAACAAGGTATAAATATCTGTCCTGTTAACTTGAGTTTGATTCCTATCTTCCAGTTGTATGCCGTGTGTGTTTGATTTTATTACTGACTGCTGCTTTCCATATGCGACATGTGTACCATCCCATGACAGAATTAGCAATCACACATCCAGTGGTCTGCAGATGGCTTGCATAGTGTAATGTAGGGGCTCTGGTTCATGATGTGTGCATGCATCTTTGAGATGATGACATCCTCAGTGTTTCACAGAAAGGATGTTATGCGGACATAGGGAACAGGGGATATTGCATTCATGGAGCTATGTAAAATGTTCTCCTGAGTAGGAATCAAATAAAAAGAGATATAAAACATCATGCAATGACTATAATATACCACTGACCGCACATACACATCCATTTGATTGCGGTCACATTCGAACATACCTGTGCAGATATGCAAGTTGGATCCCATACAGTATAGAACTAGCACTACTACGGATCTCTGACTTTAACAGTGTCAGAGTGCACTTTATAAAGGATGACGTCATCAGTGTTTGCTGAGAAGATGTTGGGAGGACTGTGTGATATAGATGTTGTGGGTCTCCCACTTTGGACACAGTAGAAGAGTCTTCATGGGTTCTGTTCAAGCAGCTTTATTTTATACAAACACGTCACTACAGAAGTTTATTGGCTTTAGCTAAAGTAACTTATACTAACAACTGTGATCATGCATGCTCATGTTCTGGCTGCTCTTTCAAAATGGCACTAGAGATTGCATGTATGGAATTTATATGTGCACATACAGTCGTTGGCATGCTTCTTAATGACACAGCACACAGCACATACACTCTGATCTACATCCTTCCTCTTTGAGAAATAGGTCGTGCAACATTACGCAACAGGACAGTGCAGTGGTGCAGCTGTTGCATTGTCACCTCACAGCAAGAGGTTCTCCAGTTTGATTCTCAGCTGGGGTGCCTTCTGTGTGGAGTCTGCATGTCCTCCCTGCATTTGTGTGTTTTCGCCGGGTGCTCCAGTTTCCTCTCATGTTACAAAGACATGCATCTGGAGCATTTCTCCCTGGGCCTGTGCTGAAAATTGGCTTTGTTCCAAGTTGGACTTTCCTGGTAAACAAATGTTAAATAAAATAAAAATCATGAGTCTATTTGGTATGGAGAGATCACAGGTAATTCTTTGTCATGCATTATACAAGACTAGCTACACACACACACACACACACACACACACACACACACACACACACACACACACACACACATATATATATATATATATATATATATATTTATATATATAGCTGTCTCTACAAAATGTTTGACCTTTAGAATGTTCAGAACATTTTCAGGAATGGAATCATAGGTTTGAACACACTCTGGTAAGGGAACAACATCTAGTTTGCTCTTAGCTTTGGAGTCTACATCACAGAGACAATGTTGTGATGATGATGATGGTGATGATTCTGGTGCAGGAAGAAGATTTCTATGATTCTTCCTATATTCCACACCCTCAGAATTTACCAGGTAAGATCTTGGCTCAGCACAAATACCTGTAATCTGACCAATTCAGTTGAAACCTTTCGTCTAGACTCGGACTGTCTCTCCTTCCCTCAACAGATGAAGCAATCTACTCGATCTGTTGTAACTGGACTTCTGGATATTATGCTTCTTAAGCAATTGACCCTTGTTGGTTTTATTGTTCTTAACTTTTGGCCTCAATAAATTGGAATTAATGGGTAGCATAGTTCTGGCTTGTCTGGAAAGTAGTCTTTGAGCAGGTGAGCCAAGAATATCATCATGCGGTATGTTTCTGAGATTAAGCAAATTCGAGAACACATCGACATTGTCAGGCTTTGACCTTTCAAGTAATTGCTTTGCACTCTGCACTGCACGTACAGCTAGACAATTTGACTGAGGATATTCAGGACTACTAGTGACGTACAAAGTCCCATTCTTTTGCAAATTTCTGAAACAACCGACTAGTAAATTGAGTACTATTGTCAGAAAGAACTTTGTAGAGTCTACCATGGACCGAGAAATGGTGTTTTAACTTAGTAATAACAGCAGTGGATGTTAAGTTCAGTAGTAGATCATTCTCAAACCAATTCGAATGAGAGTCTACCAAAACCAAATAATGTTGATTGTTCCACTCGACGATATCAGTGGCTACTGTTGACCAATGTAGTTCAGGAACTGGACTTAGCTGAAGTGGTTCTCTTTGCAAATGCAGTCTAGTACTATTGCATACTGAACAAGAAGAAAGTACTTTATCAATGTCTTTTAGTAATGAATGCCCAAATACTAATTCTCTCACTCTTGTCTTAGTGGATGTGGAACCTGGGTGACCACAATGCAAAACCTGGATTTATTCTTGTTGTAAGGAAGCAGGAGCAACAATTTTAAGACCTTTGAAAATAGTGCCATCTTCCATCAACAATTCAGCTCTGTAAGGAAAGTAGGTTTGCACGTGGTACACTAGATTGCTTTGACATCATCCAACATCAACATAGTGATTGAGCTTTTGCAAAATTGGATCAGTCTTTATGTGATCTCTTAACTCATCAAGTCTAGTGGTAGAAAGATTACGCACTACCATCACATCAAAGTCAAACTTGTCTTGTTCCATCATAGTTCTGGGTGATCTGGATAAGGTATCAGCCAGACAGGACAAATTGCCTTTTGTATAGACCATTTTGAAGTTGTATTTTTGCACTTTGAGCATCATTCTTTGTAATCTCGCTGGAGTGGAATGCATAGGCTTCTTTAGAATAGTAACTAGAGGTTGCTAATCAGTTTCAGTCTGAATAGCTCGACCATAAATATAATCATGAAACTTGGAAAATGCAAATACTATTGCCAAAAGCTCCTTCTCAATTTGAGCATACTGCATCTCAGTTTGGGTAAGTGTTCTAGATGCATAGGCTTCTGATCTGCCCTCTTGAAGTATAACTGCACCAAAATCAAATTTTGAAGCATCACAGGAGTGACTGGTTTGTTCACATCATAGTATCTTAATGTAGATGGGGTGGCAATTTTCTGTTTAAGGTCTTCAAATGCCTTCTGGTGTTGTTCCAACCATGACTATGCATGCACATTAGCTTTCTTAAAGGTGCTGTCAACTCACTGAAGTCTTCAAGTCTAAACTTGCCTAAATAGTTGACCATGCCTAGGAAATGCTGCAGAGCTTGCACATTGTGTGGTGCTGACATATCAATAATAGTTGCTTGCTTGGTCAGCTCTGGTCTCAGGCTAGTACTGGTAAATAAATTACCTACATATGTAACTTCTGGAAATCTGAATTTGCACTTCAGAGGATTGAGCTTCAAGTTTACTTCACATACTCTGTCTAGAACTTTCTTTAGGTTTTTGTCATGTTCTGCTTCACCATTGCCTCCAACCACAATAAATCATCTACTATTATGGCACAAGGATAAGCCCAAACAATTTGCTCCATTGCATGCTGAAAGACTTCACTTGCAGAATTTATTCCAAATGGCATCCTTAGGAATCTGTATTTGCCAGAGTACCAAAAGTGGTTAGAAATGAGGATTTGTGATCAAGCATTACTTGCCAAAATTAACTCTTTGCATCCAAGACAGAAAAAACAGTGGCATTCGGTATTAGAGCTGCAACCTCTTTGACTGTGCACATAGGATGATACTGTCTCTTCAATGCTTTGTTCAAATTTCTTGGGTCAATACATATTCTGATTTTGTCTGAGCCTTTTTTGCGAGTTGCTACCATAGATGACACCCATTCAGTTGATTCTGTGACTGGACAAATCACACCTTGCTTCACCATTTTATCCAATTGAACTTTAAATTTATCTTGCATAGCTATCAGAACTCTTCTCACTGGTCTGACTAATGGAGTGATCTCAGGGTCTAACTTCATGGAATACACAACTGGAAGTTTGTCAAACTTTTCATCAAAAATATCAGCATACTCTGAGAAAATGGCTTCAGAAAAATTAGAACTCAAAAATGCACTTATGACATGAACTTCTTTAGCAAAAGAAAACAGAGTCATTCTCAAACTATCTCTGAGACCCAATAAAGACTGTACTGATCTTTGGACTACATAGAATAATAAGTTTTAACAGTTTTTGGCTAAATAACCTGAAAGCATCACTGAGCCTTTGGTTTGAATTTCTTCACCTCCATAAGCAACAAGTTTCACACGACTGGCCACATTGAGTTGTTCATTAGTTCTCACTCTAACAAATGTGTCTGCTGATATAATATTACACTTTCAACCAGTGTCTACTTTAAGCTTTGTGAATTTTCCATTAATCCAGACAGTACAAAATACTTTGCTTCTTGCTAATAAATTCACTGCAACTCTTTCACCAAGTACTGATACACCATCTATATAGAAAGCTGACTGCTTCGGTTCTACTTGATCAACTTGCTTGTTTGTCTGACCTTTCTTTACAACTGTGTGAGGTTTACTTGATTTGCAAAGCTTTTAGAAATGGTTCTATTTTTTACACTTGTGACATTGCTGACCAGATGCTAATGACTCATGATTTGCACCACAATTGCGACAGTTAACAATAAAGTTAGATTTGGGTTTTGCTGATTTATCCTTGTACTGCACTAAGCTTGTTCCCTTCTTAGAATTTGCTGGAAAGCTACGATTCCTCCCAGGAAAACCTGTAGCTGCCATGTGCTTGGGCCTGCTTCTGTTTGCCTTGTGTTGTATGCAATCTACATTTGCTTTGGAAATTGAAACCATGTTCTTGTCACTCTCAACTTGTGTGCTTTTCTGTCACCTCATGGATTTGACAAAAGTCTGTGGCTTTGCTCAACATTAAATCACTGTCACGGAGCAAAATCTTTCTCACAGCAGCATTATTAATACCACAAACAAGCCTGTCCTTTATCAGCTCATCTTTTAAGTCACCAAACCGACAAGTTTTAGCTTTGTTTCTCAGGTCAGTTATATAAGCTGAAAAACTCTCCCCCTTGTTTCTGATCTCTCATGTAAAACAGATGCCTCTCTAATGTAATATTTGTCTGGCGGTTACGCATTTCTCTGAACTTGTGCTTCAAACACTCAGGGTCTTCCCTTGACTCAGCCTGTACAGCAATATGATGGTTTTTACTTTCTCCTTCATATACTGCTGGTGTATACACAAATTAATGCTCTCTTTCTATGGCCTCTGACTCGGCTAGGTTTAGCAAAATGAATGCTCTACTGTGTGCATCTCTATCTGCATAAGCTGCTTGTATAAAAATATTGTACTCTTGCTCAGATATTCTCCAATTCTCTGTAATATTCTGATCAAATACAAGAGGTACAGGCTTTCAAAATCCATCTGCCATATTAACACATACCAATGAAGGGTTTTGCAAATAAGCACAAACATGCATACATGCACATATGCCAGAAATTTATTCCATTGTTTGTAATTTTATCCAATGCCTTTATGCTTCTGAAATTATACCTTTTGAGCTTCTCAAAAGCATGCTAATGGACAAACTCATAGTACCTTTGAATAATTGGACTTTGTGAAATAAATCTCTCAGGCACTGCAATACTCTCGTAATTATCGTTTTGCAAGAAATCACCTCTTGTCAGTGTAAGAAACATATCAAATAACTGCACGATGTGAATAAACTGGGTTTCTCTTGCCCAAAGTCAATAAAATTTTGAAGTAATTGCACTTTGCAAATAAACTGTACACAACACACTGAACTTTCCCCAAAATAGCAGTACCTTGCCAGGCAATTCTTTACAGTGCAAGAAACACTCTGTAGTAACGACACTTTGCAAATAGACACACCCAGCACAAGAAACTTTTCAAAATGGCTATACCTTGACTGTATTTCATGAAATAGTAGCACTTTGCACACAATAAACTCTTCAAAATACATGCACAGTAATAAGCATATACTGTAAGCACTTATACACACTTTGAGATACTTCAAATACCTTTAGTTATGCCCTTGATACAATACAAAGTCATAGTTATGCTAAAACACAGCACTCTGCTAAAACACATGCAGTTGCCTTGCTTTATTTTTGCTTAATGTGCATTTTTTGCCCTTGTTATATTCATTATGCTCATTTAAGCCGTTTTCATTCCCATTGTACTTTTATTGTGCTTGTTTTACTGTTGACATGCCTGTTTTACCTCAAACACACTCATTTTGCTTTAAGCATATTAGTTTTTCTTTAAACACATTCGTTTTGCTTTACTGTTAATCATTTCATCAAAAACTTTTGTAACATTTCCCTTAGTTATAAATCTTTTGTGCCTCCTCCTTGCTCAGTAATGTGGTTTGTGCCCTTGTAATGCCCTGTTTTCTCTCTTTTTTACCAAATAAACAGTCTGTGCTACTTCTCGTTACCTTTGATTCTTTTCTGGCTCTTATTCTGCTCGTTTCTCTTTGTTTTACTTCACTATCATCTCTGCACCTCATGGCTCCGAATATTATTCTCTATGATCCTGGTTCTGACAAATATTATTCTCTGAGATCCCATTTTTGAGTCCATGTTGCTGTCCTACTTTGGACACAATAGAGGCTTTGTGGGTTCTGTTCAAGCAGCTTTATTTTATACAAACACATCACTATAGAAGTTTACTAACTTTAACTAAAGTAACTTGTATACAAACTAACAACTGCAATCATGCATGCTCTTGTTCTGGCTGCTGTTTCAAAATGGCACTAGGGATTGCACTTGTCTGGAATTTATATGTCCATGTACAGTCTTTGGCATGCTTCTTAAAGACACAGCACACAGCGCATACACTCTGATCTACAGATGCGGAATTATATCCTGGTATAAAACTGTCTCCAGACTAATAGTTGAATGAATTCATACTTGAATTGACTGTTGTGAGATTAGAACCTCTACCTGTGCAGTTACACAAACTAGAGAACACAGTACTGAATGCTCATGCCTGATTTTAAAACTCTGAGAGAAGATGATGTTGGGAGGATTGTATGACATAGATGTGGAGTCACATCCTGGTGTAAAATTGTCTCCAAACTGACAGTTGAATGAACACCCATACAAGTTGACTGCTGTGAAATTAGAACCCCTACCTACCTAGTTAGAAGCACAGAGTATTCAATACTAGAGCCACAGCACAAGCATGATTTCAATTGTGTCAGAGTGCACTTTATAGAGGATGACGTCATGAGTGTATGATGAGAAGATGATGCTGGGGAGTCTGTATGAAACTGCTGTAGAGACATTTACCAGTATTTTTTGAATGATACTTGAGTGAGGGCAGTTGGAACTGGAGTCAAGTTCTACAAACTAGGCACACTGAAGTTCACTGTCATAGGATTCAATCTCCTACCTGACTAGGTTACACAAGCTACAAAATGGAGTACTTAATACTAGCACTACAGCACAAGTCTGACTTTAGTAGTGTCACAGTGCACTTTATAGAGGATGGCATCATCAGTGTATGGTGAAAAGATAGCATTAGCAGGTCTGTACGAAATTGCTGTGGAGTCATGTACTAGTATAAAAGTATTTTCTCAATAATGGAGTAAGGGCAGCAGGACTTAGAGTCAAGCTCTTCAGACTAAGTGCAGACACATACAAGTTGAGTGTTGTGAAAGTCAATCACTACCCTAACTAATTTCATAAGCTAAAGAACAAAGTACTTAATGCTAGTGCCACAGCACACATCTAACTTTTGTAGTATCAGAGTGGATTTAAAGAGGGTGACATAATCAGTGTACAATGAGAAGATGGTGTTGTGAGGGCTGTATGAAATTGCTGTGGAGTCATGCACCAGTGTAAAAGGATTTTCTAAATGGTACATGATTGAGGCCAGCAGGACCTGGAATCCAGCTCTTTTGACTAAACACACACACACACACACACACACACACACACACACACACACACACACACACACACACACACACACACACACACACACACACTTTGGAAAAAACAGTACTGCAAGGAAGTGATGTCCACATTAATAAAATGTATTGACAATATCAATGTGCTATGATCATGAATGTCCAGTGTCCAGTGTAAGCATAAACCCATACCAAGCAATGCAGTTGTGCTCTGTATTTCTGTAACCAGTTTGACAATGGCCCAAGTCTTGATATATCACTTGCAAGTGCATTGCTGCAGGCACACATGAATATCAGAAAGTATGTGTTCAGTGAAGCTTATGTCTCTACCCTTCTCTTGTGCTTATGACTGCCTTTCCATGCCCAGTAACCAGAGTAAGGCATGCTAAACACCTCTTCACAAAGCCCATCGCTGAGAAACTGATTTGCATAGATGAAGGCAAAGTGTTAGTGTATGTGTGATTTGCATTTCATGAATTAAACATGAACTTGTGAAGTAGTTTGCAGGATATGTTATGGAAGAAATTGCTGACAGATACTATGAAGTTCATGCTGCAGTCTAGCTTTGAAATTTTGGGGCCAAAGCTTTCTTTTGTAAACAACTGTTGTCTATGCCTTCCCCATTTGCGTGATGTTAAGTGCAGAGTAAACGTGATTCTCTGCTTAGGGAAAAATTTTCATGATTTAATTTGGTTCACCCTCCTTCATGCAAACAGGCTAAATGGTGATGCATGGCCATAAGCACTCTGGAAAGTACTGAGTGTGGAAAATACACCTCTTGCCTTGTTTTCTCTATGGCACAGGGTGTAAGAGCAGTGAGCACCTGGTTAGAGCAGAGAAGAGCTAGGGTTCATCTCTAGATTTTTTTCATTTTTCACAAATGGTGTCAGAATGGCATTAGCTAAGTAAATGTGACCAGGACTGCAAATGTGACTATCAATGACTTCACTAAAGTGTATGTCTTTTCCAAATGTTATCAGTAATGCCTACCTCAATACAGTTGTACAAGTAGTAGATGTTTTCAGGCCTCACTGCGAATTACAAGTTAATTATGTGTACAGCTTTCTAGAAAATATAAGGGGTGGTACATCTTTTAAATTGATTATTATGACTCGGCAGATACGCTGACTATTTGTTTATGTACCGATATTGTGAAAAACATATGCAGTATGCTTCTTCGCAGTAAGAACAGTTTCCATATCACATTAGATGAACATTTCATCCATTATCCCATGAACATGCCAAGAAAGGGAATCCTACTGCAGATTTTTAAACATTGCCCTCTATAAGAGTACTGATAAACTATTGAATCAAGGCCACATATTTGTATTATCCATCAGCAGAGTCATGTCAGTTTGCAGAAACCATAAGATGACCTGTACAGTCATCAACCGAATAGATGCACACACACATAAAGGGGGTGGGGTGGGAGCGAAGGGATGAATACAAGGAGAGATGGACATGCACATAACAATGTTTGGTGTGATGGAACATTCATGGAAATGTTTTTAGTGTGTTCCTGTTATTATCCTGCCAAGTAATACTCATTTTTGGCTAGTATTCAATATATCTCTACAAGAACTCATAACTGTGGCAAATGTTAAGATGTGGGTGATTAAAAGTATTATACACATAAAACATCACAGTAAGAAATGATGTTCAATGAATCTGGAATTGAACCCTTACTGCTATGGGCAAAAAAGAAATCTTCAATCATAGGATTTATGTCAACACTCCACATAGGAAGTCATATTTTGTTGCATTCAGCAGTCTAAAGAACTGTCAAAGTTACTCTGTTGTAACTGTGTTCCTTTAGCACACTGAGTTTAAGTAGTATTGTGTGGAGATAACCGGACTACTTTGACCGATGGAAAAAACTCACCAGGTTTTGCATTAGGACATGAAAAACCATTCACCACCACTCAGCATAGGTGCATGATGCCAAACTCTGCGCAAATGCAAAGGACAAAAAGTGAAGGCTTTGTTATGGGCCATTTCTGGCCATGAACCTGGGTTGTGATTCTATTTATGACCATATTAAAGGTGTGAAAATGAAGTTTATAGGAAAGTGGTAAAATGGGGGAGGAAATGCAGAGGGAATAACAAGGGGGAAGGAATAATAAAATTTGCAGAAGGGAATTAGGAAAGAACCATAGATATCCACTTCTTCAACACCATCATGTGACTATATTTAGAAAGCTGGTTGAATTTGGACTGTTGCCACAACACAGATGGGTGACAGCAATGAAAATGCAATAATGTTTTATAGCCAAGTGGATCAAATCAAATCCGTTGATAAGACATGTATGCGAAGTGAAGAGTTATGTATGGGACAATTTTTTTTTTTTTTTTTGTGGGACAGGATTTCAAGAAGACAGAAATGTTGGGGAAGGGACATAGGAATCTGAAGGTCAGGTAGATAAAGTAGGTGAGGTAGCAACTGCAGACAAACAGGACAAGCAAGACAGACACAGGGATAGTGATGGATACAAAAGGTTGGGGGGCACCATGGTTAGAGATAAGTAGGGAACATAGGAGGCATATGCCTGTCAAGCGTAGGAACAGTAAGAATCTAGTCCTCACCCCTAGAATTGTCATCACTACCCCCTTCCTCAGTTCCCTGTGAGACTGCTTCACATGGCAGTCTCTTTTCTGTTGTAATGAGCAAACTCTCCAGGTGACTAATGTAAGCACCAAGGCCAGTTTCTCTAATATCATGCGCCATCCCTGACAGCTCCTGGTGGGTGACGTTATCACTGCCTCCACCAATACTCCCAGAGGGTACCAATGCACCAGCAGCTAGGGCAATGTTACCTGATGTTATGTGCAAGGAAATGCAGGAGCTGCAGAGGCAATACTGCTAGGCTGTATCCCAGAGGTGCTGGGTGTTGGTGCGGCAGCCGATGGAGGATTAGCAGGCTAAGCAGCAGTGACTGGCCTACATTCCTGCATTGAAAAGCATTTGGTTTGTGGACAGAAAGATATGTCATCAGAATGTTGTGTTTCCAGTTTAAAAAAATAAAAGACAAGGGGTGGAATGAGACAAAAAAGAAAACAGATGATTAGAACAGATATGTCACATTCATGTTTTATTACAATAAATATACTTTTATTATTATATTAGCTATACAGCTTTCCCAGTCCCAAAAATAATGGTGAATTGTTAAAGTAATACTTGAAATATGCAGCTATTCCATATATGCTTTTAAAGATACTATGGATTACCTTAACAATATGCATTAAAGCCAATATTGTTGCAATTAAAATTTAAAAATGATATTTGTTGAATGTGAATGTATTAGGTTACTTGTGAGAATTGAACTCACCTAGTCTGAATACTGTGTTACACTTACCTAATACAATTTTTAAACAGCTACATAAGAAAGCATGCATGCTTAAGTTCCTACTGATCTATAGAATCCCAATATATTTAATACAATCATGTTCATGTGTGCTGCCAACATACCCCTTGCCTCCCTGAGTCTCTCCAATCTCTCAGCAAGTGTCTTCCTGTTCACTGAGATTTCCTGTGCAGCTGTAAAATAAAGGCGGAGAGAAGAAGAGACATGAAAGCATTATGCATGCCAGTCTTGTCTATCTACACCATTCCATGTCATTTTAAGTTGATTTATCTGTATACTTACACAGCTGTGGGGTGTTAGCAGTTCTAAACTCATCCAGACACTGGTTGAGTTGTGTCCGCTTGTGCCATTTAGGTCACTGTAACGGTCCCTACACTGGTCCCCAGTGTGTGGTATGCCAGTCATATTGGAGGCAGCCTTGGCTAGGTTGTTCTAACCCTTATACTGAGACCCACTATAGTGCCCCTGCAGCAGCCTACAGCTGTAGCACTTCACGAGGATTACAACAAATATTTTTTGACTCCTCCACACTCCACCTCTGTGTGCTTAATTTGGCACCAACCTTCCCGTCTCCTGCCATGTTTGCAAAAGTCCTCCAAAGCAGTATAAGTGCTTTCCTACCAATTTGTGATATTGCGTTTTATGACCAGTGCACAAACATGCACAGCAATGGCAACCACTTTTGTGTGATGTTAAGTGAAGAGAAATATTGCCAAACAAAGAGGAAAGGAGTTTATGAAACAGTAATGATAATTTGACATTTGCATTAATTTATGGCATCTGTGCTGCTATACCTGGCTACACTTTGTACTATGCTCAACACTGAAATGCTAAATAACTTGTCTTTTATGCTGTGACTTTGGAGGAATCATTGTAATCACTTGACACATATTTCGTGGGGACTTACACACTGTTAAAAGTAATTTATACAATGTGGGATTCAAACCTATGCAAGAAAAAAAATATGCACATTTCCACATAGGTGATTTGTCCTCATTGCAACACAAGAAGTGTTTGCCAATCATGGTCATCACAGATATACAGTTTAAAGAGTGACTGGTGCTAAATTTCAATTAAGATTGTATATATGTAACATTACAAGATCTTGGCTTGTGCATTCTCATCTGTGATGTAGGACTAATGTCTGGCAATATACTGAAAATGGATAGACTTGCATTACTTTAGTGATAGATTTGTAATTTATGGTACATACCTCATGTAACACTCTGTTTTACAGTTATACCTGTGTTATAGGAGGGTTTTAGATGATTGTGAATAAACTATTGTGGCCGTCACAGATATGCAACTGCAGTTTCTTACATTATCATCACTGTCATGATTAACTGGTTACCCACATAATATATATTTATTTATTATTTTATTTGTCTTTGTTGACTGGGAACAGTCCGACTGAGGAAAACCCATTTTCAGTAGAGGCCTAGGGAGAAAAGCTCTACATTTAATTTGTACAAGATGTACATTTATAATTGCAGGATAAAAAAATCTATACATGAGCTTACTTACATGATTTTTAAGTATTTTTAAATATTACTTACATGAACACACAACATTTTAATACAAAAAGAGAGAAAAGAACATAAATTGCCTAATTACTGAATAGAGAAATAAAATACAGTAACAATTAATATATTTATACCACGATGTCTACAGGGAAAGGCTCAACTGGGGTGTTTTTGAGTTTAGTAATAATTTGCAGACAGATAAGTAGAATGTAGCTTAACAAACGATAAGAGATATGAAAGGGGAAGTTATGGAAATGAGCTGGAAGATAAATGGACAGATAAAGAATTGTAGTTAGTGGTGGGGTGTGAGAGGAGGAAAGGTAAGAGTTTAGGAAGTAAGTGCAGTATGGAGGAGCAATAAGCTGCAAAAAGTTTGGGAAAAAAGTGGCTGTAAGAGTTGGAGAAAAGTAATCTGAGTAAAGCTAGCCATGTGAGCAGGACGGACAGAGCCATTAGCATAGGTGCTGTTTAAGCAATGTTTTGAAACTTTTTAAGTTTTCTATCTATTTTAACTGTGTAGAGATTTCATTCCAGAGTTTTGACATGTGATGAGCGTAGACAGAGTCTCTGGTAGTTTTCAATGTCTTACTAATAAATAGTAAAAGTTTATTGTTAGAGAAAAGTTGTGTAGTGAGTGAATGGTACAGTAGAGTATTTGTAATGCTGGGCATTTGGAAAGTACAGTAGGTTGTGGGCAATGATTATTTATGAGGGAGCAATGATTAGTTGTGAGTACGTCACCTGGTTTGGGAGTTCAAGCCAGTTTAATTGTTTTGAATGCACATTTAGCTTTATACGCACTGTTGATATTTGTAAGAAAAGGGGAAGCATATAACAGAGAAGGAAGGAGATATGTTGCTACTAAGGTAATCCTTGCTTCATCTGTCAGATAGTGTTTAGCTCTATAGAGGGAGCCACATTTTTTGGTGAGTTTTCTGGATGGAATGAAGTATGTGGTGATCAAACCTGAGGTTGCCATCTATTTATGACTCCAAGTAGTTTAGTTTAGTTTATGGTTTCAATTTTTGTGTTATTACTTGAGGTAATATGAAAGTATGTTTGTGGTTGAGGTGTTGTTTTGAAGTAAATAGCATAAGTTTTTTTTTTACATTAAGCAGCAATTTAGAATATTTTAGCCATATTTCAATTTCCGTGAATGGTTTTTGAGTGATTCTTGTGTAATTTTGTTATGGATGGGGCAGAGCAGATAACGACTGAATTGTCAGCATATTGTATAAGAGTGGCAAGTGTTGTAGCAGTGTGAAGTTTATGAAAATATTAAATAGAAGGATGGCAAGTAATGACTCTTGGGAACACCAGCAGAGATTGGTTGAAATGCTGAAAGGTTTTGTTGCCTTTCAGTTGTCTGATGACAATTGCAAACATAACTGTGAAACCATGAGAGGGAGGAGTAAGACCTAGTGCTGCAAGTTCATAGAGGAACTGTTGGTGGGGCAACGTGTCAAATACTTTGGAAAGGTAAAGGAAAAGTGAAAAAAAAGGTTTCCCTCATTTCTGTATTGGTTTACTATGGGGATAAAGTTGAGCAGGTCATTATTAGTAGTAGTGTGGTTGAGCCTGAAACCGTGCAGGGTATTGGAGAGGAGGTTGTGTTTGATTATATGTTTCACAAGCAGAGTGTAAATACATTTTTCAAGGATTTTAGAGAGGGGTGATTGGATAGCAGTAGGTCTACTACAGTTTGTTACCTTTGTTGAAGTACCTTCTTTGTGAAGGGGTAATAATGGAATTTTTTTTCAGACAGATGGGACATAGTTTTCAGTTATTGACCTGTTGATTAGAATGGAGACAGGGAAGGCTTCTGCACCTATTTTGAGACACTCAGTGGGAAGGTTATCAACAGCTGAGGTTGTTGTTTTTAACATGGCTAGTAATGTTTTTATAGTTGTTGTTAGGATAGACTGAAAACTAAAAGGCAGTATGTTGCTTTTGAGAACAGCTAGAAGTTGGCGGGGTGAAGTAAGGTGGTAATTAACTAATGATAATACTGATGGGATAAATAAGCGTTGAACTGAGTCGCAATGGACCCTTTATTGTATGAAGTAGACGGACATGGTGCAGTGGTACGGCCAGGGTGTAATAATTTATTTAGAGAGGACCAAAATAGGCTTGGGGTTGTTTTGGTGCTTTTTTTGGAGATTACTGTAGCATAATCTCTTGCCAGATTTAACAAGGATCTTGGTACGGTTTCTGAGGTATCTAGAATTTGTGTAGGCATGTTGTATTTTATACTTATACCGTTCTTTCCATGCTTTGTCTCTCTGCAGCATGAGCTGTTTGGTCTCTTCTGTCAGCCATGGCACTGTGCTAGTTTGTACCCTTCTTGTCCAAACGTGTTAAATCATTTAGTATTTTTCGGAAGGTGTAACTAAAGTGAGTAATTGCTTCATCTAGGGGTATTAATCTTAAAACTTTCCAGTTGTAGTGGGACAGAGCTGTAATAAATGTGCTTTGTCAAATTTGGTTAAATTCCGTACTTATTTATAGAATATTTATTTGGATGAACCATGTTATTGTCTGATTACATAGGTTGTGAGGAGGTCACTTGTAGTATCTGGTAAGCAACCAGAAGATTTTATATTATGGGGTTTGTCAAGATCCAGTGCCTGTTAGTGGTTTTATTGATTCTGGTGATGGAGCTTATTAGTTGGGTAAAGTCACATAGGTGAATTGAGTGCTTGGAGTTGCTGTTCTTTATGGATTGCCAGTCTATATTAAGGTCACCTAAGATGAAGCTCTCCTGGGGGATGTTGTCAGGTATCCAATGTAGGATATTTTTGCCTCTGGGAATGTTGTTGCCCAGTGTGGTGAATACTGCAGAGATACATATAGATTTTCTTTGGTTGATTTTGAGGCATGCAATCAGAAGTTCAGCATTATTAAATTTTAGGATATTCAGATGGGCTGGAGGTATTTCAAAGCTGTTGTTATAAATAATAACAACATCACCTATTCTTTTAAGACTTCTGTTCATTCTGAGTATGTTAAAACCTGGGGGAGTAATTTCATTGTTATGATAACTACAAAAGTATGCATATGCTTAATCAACCTGTTATACATAGCAATTGGTATGCAGTATTACCTTTATAATCACAGTTTTGTGAAACTTACAGTGGGACACCCTTACTAAAAAGTGTATTGTCCTGGATTAGAACCCTGGCTCACATGTGCTCTAACTATGAACTCATTGTACTTACACCCCAGTGCCACACAGAAAGTGAGGCAACAGTTGTATTTTCCACATTCAGTAGTGTCCAGAGTGCTAACAGCCATGCCGCCCCACTGAGCCTGTTTGTGTGAAGGAAGGTGAACCAAATGAAATGTTTTACTTTTTTCCTTAAGCAGTGAACTCTGTTTGCACACAGGGAAGCAACTTGCAAATGTAAATGGCAACAGTGAACATATGACCCTTCCTCAGTAAAAATAATTACTGTGGAACTCCAACCCCACTGTACCTGTGTTCTCTTTTTCTTAGCTCAACATATTTACACCTTGTGCTACAAAGACAGTCACGTAAGAGGTGTAATGTCTGCAGTCATTACCATTCATGTTACTGACTGCTGTGCAATGCTGCCAAGCATGCTTGTGCTTCATAAGGCTACTGACATTAAATTTTCAATTTTTATGTAGTTAGCCATGTTTGCACTAAGCCACAAGCCGTGCAAATGGAAAGCCAAAAAAAAAAAAAAAAAAAAAAAACAGAAACAATAAAAAAGTGAAACAAAGATTAAACAATTAGGTCTGAATTTGAACCATCAGACTATTGCACTTGTAAAACACAGTTATAGTGAGTTATCTCTCTTTGTCACAGACACAGCTTTGTAACACAAACTAAATCATGTGCATAAAAGCAATTCACATTGCATATCCAGTATTAGTTCATACAGTGGTACATTCTCAGTTGGTTGTACATGTGTGACTAACAAATTCAGTGCAATGAGTGATCACTCAAGCATTTATGACTATGTTTGCAGAAATGCAGCTCTGTCATCTTTTTGTATTCTGGTTATCCTTCTCTTATCTCTGCTTTACTGTCAGACATGCAGTTTGTGCTGCATTTTCGATCATTTTGCTTTCATGGTGTGATAAAAATACATAATAGCGAACAATAGGTTTCATGAAAGGCAGGATACTTGTGCTGTTATGGCCAAAAATATACATGTGTGGTATTTTGCTTTATTTAAAAGCTCACTGAAGTTAGTTACACACTTTGTAAGCGTATCCTCGCTAACACAACCATTGCAGGAAAGGGTGTCAGAATTGCTGATGTGTTTTCCTTTACTCACACTAAGCCATTAGCACCTAACTATGGTGTAGAGATTATATTACATTTATATCTGATACATGAAGTCAAAAGTATGGTATTCAGCAATTACAATGAGTTCACACCTCATTTGCATCTTCACAGTGCTCATAGGGCTGAATCTACACTATGAAAAGGTAACAGTGTAGCTAGGAATCTTGAAGGTGAGGAGATGTGTGTTTTGGACAAAACAGAAGACTGACATTTCTTTGAAGGTGCTTTCTCTGCAGAGAAGCCATTATTTTGCTAACATATGCATCTATTATTCAAACACATTTTAGGTTTTGTAAACTTTTACAAATGTATTTATATAGCCAGGAGAAAAATGAAGTTTTATCTGTATGTACTTCTTATACTTTATTGTTGGCATAGGCAGTTTTGGCAGGTATTTACATTTGTGAGATAGACATATTATACTTTCAGCACAACTGTGTTCTTAATATTTCCTTTAGCAATTTCATATGGTATTGGATAGAAATGTAATGTACATGCCACTAACACTGGTGTTATGCTTCTCAGATGGCCCAGGCCGACCTCTGCAGGAGTGGTGTGCTTAGTGAAAATTGACTGGCATACATAAATTGCCTTCTTTACTATTTAGCAATGATAATCATCATCCAGTAATCAATGACATATCTTCAGCCTTCACTATATAGAATATGACAGAATGGGTGCTTCTACAGATCCTTACATTTTTTGAGTGTTTGTTGTGCAAACTACCATTCTGTTGTCCTAAATGAGAAGTGTGTATCAAGTGCTTTTCTTTTGAAAATGTGTAGGCAGACTGATTATTTTGTGGAAAATATATATACATTACTTATGTGGTATTCCTTGTTTGTTATAAACATTTGTGTGTGTGTGTGTGTGTGTGTGTGTGTGTGTGTGTGTGTGTGTGTGTGTGTGTGTGTGTGTGTGTGTGTGTGTGTAGGGGGAGCCACCTACATTCTGTTGTCCTAAATGAGAAATGCATTTTAAGTGATTTTCTGTTGAAAACATATACATTATTTATGTGATATTACATGGGTAAGTAAAGGTTGTAAGCATTGTCTGGCATCAATTTTAATGTATCTATGTGCATAGGATGAAAGTTGTACCCCTTCGGTTGTCATCATGGTGCTATCCATTGCCTTTTGGTCAGGATGAGGGTATATTGTGCATGCCTATGTCTACCTACAACCACAGCAGCTGGGGTTCCCCCTCTGACTCCTCACCTGCATGTGGATGTAATGACCTTATCAGTGGTGGTAAAACATTTGCTCCTAGCCCGTGGTGTTTCTGTTGCAGCTGTTGTCACAAGATGATATTGCGCAGGATAGCACAGATAAATTTGGCACAAGTAGTGGGATTGTACAGCAGAGTACCCCTGATGTATCTAGGCACCAAAACCATGACTTCAGTAGCCCAAACACATGCTCTATGATATTTCTTGTTTCAGCATGTGATTCATTATAGCATTCCTCCATGGGTGTGTGTTCATTTCTGATCAGCCATGGTTTGACTGCATCCCCTGCATCCCCCAGTAAATGACCTTGTTGGATATCACCCCTGGAAAACCTTTGGTAGCACTGTGAGTTGTGTCAGATATGAGTCATGATAACTGCCAGGTTTGCCAGCACACACATTCAGAATGACTCCCTTAGCATTGTACCTGACTTGGCAGTTAATGGAGTAGAACCACTTTCTGTTGATGTACACCATTTCCTGTTCCCTGGTTGGTGCTTTGCTCTCAATGTGTGTGCAGTTTATGCCACCCAGCACTTCAGTAAAGTGAGCTATGGGGTAGAAATCCTGCACAGTTATTGTCTGATTACATAGGTTGTGAGGAGGTCAAGATCCAGTGCCTGTTAGTGGTTTTATTGATTCTGGTGATGGAGCTTATTAGTTGGGTAAAGTCACATAGGTGAATAGAGTGCTTGGAGTTGCTGTTCTTTATGGATTGCCAGTCTATATTAAGGTCACCTAAGATGAAGCTCTCCTGGGGGATGTTGTCAGGTATCCAATGTAGGATATTTTTGCCTCTGGGAATGTTGTTGCCCAGTGTGGTGAATACTGCAGAGATACATATAGATTTTCTTTGGTTGATTTTGAGGCATGCAATCAGAAGTTCAGCATTATTAAATTTTAGGATATTCAGATGGGCTGGAGGTATTTCAAAGCTGTTGTTATAAATAATAACAACATCACCTATTCTTTTAAGACTTCTGTTCATTCTGAGTATGTTAAAACCTGGGGGAGTAATTTCATTGTTATGATAACTACAAAAGTATGCATATGCTTAATCAACCTGTTATACATAGCAATTGGTAAGTAGTATTACCTTTATAATCACAGTTTTGTGAAAAATTACAGTGGGACACCCTTACTAAAAAGTGTATTGTCCTGGATTAGAACCCTGGCTCACATGTGCTCTAACTATGAACTCATTGTACTTACACCCCAGTGCCACACAGAAAGTGAGGCAACAGTTGTATTTTCCACATTCAGTAGTGTCCAGAGTGCTAACAGCCATGCCGCCCCACTGAGCCTGTTTGTGTGAAGGAAGGTGAACCAAATGAAATGTTTTACTTTTTTCCTTAAGCAGTGAACTCTGTTTGCACACAGGGAAGCAACTTGCAAATGTAAATGGCAACAGTGAACATATGACCCTTCCTCAGTAAAAATAATTACTGTGGAACTCCAACCCCACTGTACCTGTGTTCTCTTTTTCTTAGCTCAACATATTTACACCTTGTGCTACAAAGACAGTCACGTAAGAGGTGTAATGTCTGCAGTCATTACCATTCATGTTACTGACTGCTGTGCAATGCTGCCAAGCATGCTTGTGCTTCATAAGGCTACTGACATTAAATTTTCAATTTTTATGTAGTTAGCCATGTTTGCACTAAGCCACAAGCCGTGCAAATGGAAAGCCAAAAAAAAAAAAAAAAAAACAGAAACAATAAAAAAGTGAAACAAAGATTAAACAATTAGGTCTGAATTTGAACCATCAGACTATTGCACTTGTAAAACACAGTTATAGTGAGTTATCTCTCTTTGTCACAGACACAGCTTTGTAACACAAACTAAATCATGTGCATAAAAGCAATTCACATTGCATATCCAGTATTAGTTCATACAGTGGTACATTCTCAGTTGGTTGTACATGTGTGACTAACAAATTCAGTGCAATGAGTGATCACTCAAGCATTTATGACTATGTTTGCAGAAATGCAGCTCTGTCATCTTTTTGTATTCTGGTTATCCTTCTCTTATCTCTGCTTTACTGTCAGACATGCAGTTTGTGCTGCATTTTCGATCATTTTGCTTTCATGGTGTGATAAAAATACATAATAGCGAACAATAGGTTTCATGAAAGGCAGGATACTTGTGCTGTTATGGCCAAAAATATACATGTGTGGTATTTTGCTTTATTTAAAAGCTCACTGAAGTTAGTTACACACTTTGTAAGCGTATCCTCGCTAACACAACCATTGCAGGAAAGGGTGTCAGAATTGCTGATGTGTTTTTCTTTACTCACACTAAGCCATTAGCACCTAACTATGGTGTAGAGATTATATTACATTTATATCTGATACATGAAGTCAAAAGTATGGTATTCAGCAATTACAATGAGTTCACACCTCATTTGCATCTTCACAGTGCTCATAGGGCTGAATCTACACTATGAAAAGGTAACAGTGTAGCTAGGAATCTTGAAGGTGAGGAGATGTGTGTTTTGGACAAAAACAGAAGACTGACATTTCTTTGAAGGTGCTTTCTCTGCAGAGAAGCCATTATTTTGCTAACATATGCATCTATTATTCAAACACATTTTAGGTTTTGTAAACTTTTACAAATGTATTTATATAGCCAGGAGAAAAATGAAGTTTTATCTGTATGTACTTCTTATACTTTATTGTTGGCATAGGCAGTTTTGGCAGGTATTTACATTTGTGAGATAGACATATTATACTTTCAGCACAACTGTGTTCTTAATATTTCCTTTAGCAATTTCATATGGTATTGGATAGAAATGTAATGTACATGCCACTAACACTGGTGTTATGCTTCTCAGATGGCCCAGGCCGACCTCTGCAGGAGTGGTGTGCTTAGTGAAAATTGACTGGCATACATAAATTGCCTTCTTTACTATTTAGCAATGATAATCATCATCCAGTAATCAATGACATATCTTCAGCCTTCACTATATAGAATATGACAGAATGGGTGCTTCTACAGATCCTTACATTTTTTGAGTGTTTGTTGTGCAAACTACCATTCTGTTGTCCTAAATGAGAAGTGTGTATCAAGTGCTTTTCTTTGAAAATGTGTAGGCAGACTGATTATTTTGTGGAAAATATATATACATTACTTATGTGGTATTCCTTGTTTGTTATAAACATTTGTGTGTGTGTGTGTGTGTGTGTGTGTGTGTGTGTGTGTGTGTGTGTGTGTGTGTGTGTGTGTGTGTGTGTGTAGGGGGAGCCACCTACATTCTGTTGTCCTAAATGAGAAATGCATTTTAAGTGATTTTCTGTTGAAAACATATACATTATTTATGTGATATTACATGGGTAAGTAAAGGTTGTAAGCATTGTCTGGCATCAATTTTAATGTATCTATGTGCATAGGATGAAAGTTGTACCCCTTCGGTTGTCATCATGGTGCTATCCATTGCCTTTTGGTCAGGATGAGGGTATATTGTGCATGCCTATGTCTACCTACAACCACAGCAGCTGGGGTTCCCCCTCTGACTCCTCACCTGCATGTGGATGTAATGACCTTATCAGTGGTGGTAAAACATTTGCTCCTAGCCCGTGGTGTTTCTGTTGCAGCTGTTGTCACAAGATGATATTATGCAGGATAGCACAGATAAATTTGGCACAAGTAGTGGGATTGTACAGCAGAGTACCCTGATGTATCTAGGCACCAAACCATGACTTCAGTAGCCCAAACACATGCTCTATGATATTTCTTGTTTCAGCATGTGATTCATTATAGCATTCCTCCATGGGTGTGTGTTCATTTCTGATCAGCCATGGTTTGACTGCATC